>NC_067138.1:5560241-5857741 GCF_903995435.1 Acomys russatus
TCGTGGATGATCCATTATCTATGCTAGAACAAAAGTAAGCATTCATTTTTTTTTTTTTTTTTTTTTTTTTTTTTTTTTTTGTACATAAGGTGCCACCAAGTAAACCTTTTAGACTCCGGAGCCCATTTAGTGTTTATGGAACTCTGTATCCCTTTAATTTTACTGTTAGCCATTAACATCACCAAGTACATTCTGTTGTGAATACCATATAAATTTCATACTATTGGAAATACCAACTTTATCTCTCATTGCTCAAAGTTCACATTTTTTGGAAGGATATTCATGTTGTCTTGTTTTAGCTTGTTTTAAATGTTTCTAGCTTGAGTGCTGTAGAGCCAGCAGAAAGGACCAAATAAGATAGTGGCAGCCATTGGAAGTTTATCCTGTGTATCAGATTCAACTAACAAAAAGTTAAAATGGGGTTTATTCTTTTAAGTAAACTCTTACCCAAAACTTACTATGCAAATACTAGGTCCTTTAAAAATACTATGCTTACATGAATATATAAATACATGCACTTGCACATAAGAATCTTCCTAATTAATGAACTTATATTTGACCTTTGTGATGACTTTTAATTTTTTTCTGTTCTGGAAAAAAAAAAGAAGTCCATTGTGAGAAACCTTAAAGACTTCCAAATATGAGTGCCAGCTTTGCTTTACCTATTTCAGTTGACTGGAATCTTTAACCTTAAAATGGTTCAGAAGATTTTTAAAGAGTATTTAAATTGCTGTATGCATGAAAATATCAAACTTTGCAGAAAAAAAAAAAGAAAGAAAGAAAGAAACAAAAATCATTCACCCTGACACCACATAGGCTAAAATTTAAAGTCCCCAGATTTCCTCATATTAACGCTCTGTCATTCTTGAAACCTTGTGTCTGTATTTAGATTTGAGTTGCCCAGCAGGTTTCACCTACAAAACATCTTACTATTATGTTTATAAGAGTTACATTTTAACATCATAATCTGCACAGGATGAACTGATCCCTCACTTTTGTTTTAAACCACTATTTTAATACTTCCTATATACTTATCCTGAATACCCAATTTTATTCAAATATTTAGTAAAGTTCTTACTTTAGGCAGCTACTGTTTGTTGATCCCTTGGCCTTTTCTGCGCATGTGTGTTTTGTGTCTCTGGTTCTCTTTTTCTTGCACATTATGTTTGTGATGCAACCTCATCCTCTCAGTCTGTGCCATAGAATCCTCAGCCATTATTTACAGCATTTGAAATGTGAACCAGCTAAAAATAAGAAATATTCTCTTTTCCACTACCAACATACTTCAAATATAAGTAATCTCGGGTAAATGATGTAACTTTCTATAGCATTTTGTAGCCCTCCAATCTCTTACTTAGTGAGATACAACTTGGCAGAATTTTTTTTTCTTTCTATTAAAGGATAGACTGGTAATTATTGCTATCATACTGTTATATCATCTAAAAACAATTATCAAATGTCACTGAGATCCATAACAAAATAATTACAACACAATCCAATATTGTGGTCGGTCTGACATGACAAGACAGAGTGTTAAGCATAGTGGAACTTGTAGTTTTTTTGAGCTAGACTTGAAAGTAAAGCAAATTGTCAGACGGATAAACTACTAAGAAATTGATGGACAGAAATTGCTCTCCAAGTAATTACATCCTGAAATTTCATCCCCAGTTGAATAAGAATGATATAATTGCAGAGGTACTTTTATTTTCAGCTAATATTTAGATTTGATTTTAGAATTTTATTGAAAAGATGATGGTATTTTGATATAGATTAGGCATTTGAGGTTTTAATCTAAAATGAAGCATAAAAATTGGCAGAGGACTGATATGATTTACATTTTGGTAAGCTATGCATCCTCCCATAACACACACAGAAAAATCTCCCTTCCTCTCTCCTTGTGTGTGTGTGCTTGTGTATATGTGTGTGCAGATGTATGTGCATGTGCGTGTGCCTGTACATGTGCGTGAGAGAGAATATCTGTGAATATGGAAAATAAAATTTTCACAATAGGAGTACTTTATAATGTAATATTAATTTTTTTTCACATGAGGTTGAGATTTCTAATCAGTTAACTTTGAAATATATTATAATTGATGCAGCTGACCCTATCAGGTAAAATGTAAAAGGATAAACTCTCTGGTAGGCAGAAAGTAATGAACTAAAGATGCTGATATTTTTACTTGGTTAGGGTAAGAGGCATATGATTAGGATCTTAAGAATTATGTAGTGGACAAGAGAGACCCTAGGTGAAATCAAGGGGGAAAAGGGCAGCAGGGTAGGGGAGAATGTCAGCCTTTCAATACAAAAAACAACACAAAACAAGAAAGACTATGAGATTTGACTATATAATAGTCTTCATATAATTTACAAGTATAGTAAAAATCCCCATATGTAATTGCATAATTATTTCCTAGTCACTTATTATTTATTTTGGTTTTTTTGAGACAGGGTTTCTCTGTGTAGCATTGGCTGTCCTAAACTTGCTTTGCAGATCTAACTGGCCTCAACTTCACAGAGATTTGTTTAACCTCTGCCTCCATAAGTGCTGGGATTACAAATGTCCCACCCTGCCTGGTTTTTCTTAGTTTTTATTTAAAAAAAAAAATACAATATATTTGATTTGGTTTCTCCTCTCCCAACTCCTCCCAAATCTTCCAACGATCACATCCACCCAACTTTACAACTTTTCTTTCCTTGTCTTTAAAAAACAAATAAACAAACCAGAATAAAAAACATATTTTAAAAGCACAAAAAACACACATAAAGACACAAACACACATAAAAAATCCATTGAAACATGAAATTAAGAATATTAATGTATAAGAAAAATACCAATCAGAAGAAAAGAGAAATAAGAGACAAAATGTCTACAAAATATGAATGCGTTCATTTTGCATGAGCCATCTAATGTTAGCCATGGTACCTACACTTATGTGTGATTAATAGGCCCAGTCAGATTCCATTGAAGAAAAGATTTTTTTTTTTTTACTTTGTAAGCAGATGTCAAGTGAACATAGGGTCTTGGTTAGTGATGGGAGCCAAGGTCCAATTCTCTCTCTCAGTACAGAGACCTCATGTGGCTTAAATCTGTGCCAGTCCTGTGCATGTTGCCAGGATCTCTGTAAGACCATAAGTTCACCAGTCCTATTGTAGATGAAAACATTGTTTCCTTGGCATCATTAATCTTTTTGGTAGTAAATTCTTTCCATATCTTTTTCCATGCAGGTGTCTGAGTCCGAAGGGGAAGGATTGACAGAGACATTCCATTTAGCACTGAGTGTCTAAGGTTTCTTACTCCATGAACTCTGTCCAGGTCTGGATCTCTGTGTAACTTCCCATCTACTGCAAGAGGCTGTCTCTTTGCTGATAGTTGGGTACAGCGCTAATCTAATACTGCAACAAAATATCACTAGGAGCCATTTTATTGTTATGCTCCTTTAGCACAGTGGTTCTCAACGTGCAGTTACTCATATTGTGGTAACTCTGTGGTAACTCCAAGTGTAAAATTAATTTTTTGTTACTTCAAAACTGTAATGTTCTTATCGTTATTAATTGCAATGTTAATATGTGTACATTCTAGTGATTTTTGGGAAACCTCTGTGAAAGGGTTATTTGGCCCTCAAAAGTATCATGGCATATAGGTTGAAAAAACACTGTTTTGCAAAACAGAAAAATTCAGTGGTCTCTTAGTCCCATGGCCAATCTAGTCTCAGGTCCCCAGTCACTGAGTAAAGCTAGGCATTAGTTGTGGCCTTAAATATAGAGAGTGGTTGGTTATCCTCACAACATTTGTGGCACTATTACATCAGCATAACTTGAGGACAGGTCATCATTTACGATGGCAGGGTTTGTAACTCAGTTGATGTTTGGTACTGTATGGAGTAACTTCCAATATGATGAACACTAGAGCATGTGGGTGAAGGCAAAAGTTAGGAACTAGCTCAGCTTATCTTTGTCTGATATATGTAGCTATTGTCTTCAGGAATATGGTCTTATCATCAGTTTTCCAGTAGCCTTCTCAATAGTTTGAGGTATTTGGGGATTTTCATGTTGGTTTCTTTGGCCAAAACTCTATAAGATATAACTTTTTACCACCATTGAAGGTTTCAGTTGATGGTACAAATAATGATTTATTTGTGACATTGTCTCTCCCAATATCTGGTAACTTCATTTGTGTTTCTTCTTGATACGTATTGATTTGAAGAAGCTTCTACAATCGTAGGTTTCCATATGATCCCTAAAATATCCCTTAGTGTTAGATTTTCTCTCCATACTTCCCCCTTAGCCTTCTCTTCCCTCCCTGTCCCTATCAGATCTTACTACTCTAGGCTCCTACCAACTAGGTATTGTAATTCCTTTTCCTTGAGAGACCCTAGCATTCCACTTAGTCTCTTACTATATAGCTAACTTCTATGATTGTATGGATTGTAGAATGCCTATTGAAGGCTTAAGAGCTATCATACCCATTTAAAAGTATATATACTATATTTTTAATTTTGTGTCTGTGCTATCTCATTCTGAATATTTCTCTAGTTTCTTCTGTTTATCTGTGAGTTTCATTTATTTTCATATCTGAGTAATATTCCACTGTGTAAATATACCATGTTTTTATTCATGCTTCATTGACAAACAACCAGGTTGTGTCCAATTTCTGGCTATATGAATACAGCATCAGTGAACATGAGTGAAAAAGTGTCTCTGCAGTAAGATGTGGAGTTCTTTGAGTATATTACCTGGAATAATATAGGTGGATCTTGAGGTAGATCTAGTCCCAGATTTCTAAGCAACTGCCACACTGGTAAACATCCCCCAGCAATAGAGGAGTTTTCCTTTACTCCATTAATATATTTTGTTAATTTATTCATATTACATATCAATAGTTATCCTATCCCTTGTATCCTCCCATTCCTTCCTCCCTCCCATTTTCCCCTTATTCCCCTCCCCTATGACTGCGACTGAGAGGGACCTCCTCCCTCTGTATATGTGCATAGGGTATCAAGTCTTTTCTTGGTAGCCTGCTATCCTTCCTCTGAATGCCACCAGTCCTCCCCATCAAGGGGACGTGGTCAAATATAGGGCGCCAGAGTTTCTGTGAAAGTCAGTCCCCACTCTCCACTCATCTGTGAAGAATGTCCTGGGTAGGGGTTTGAAGTTTACTGCATGTATTGTCATTGGCTGGTGCCATAGTTTGAGCAAACCTCTGGGCCCAGATCTGCCATCATAATGTTCTTCTTGTAGGTTTCTAGGACCCTCTAGATCCTTCTATTTCCACATTCTCCAATGCTTCTCTCACCTAGAGTCCCAATAGGATGTCCTCCCCTCTGTCCCACTTTCCTGGTTAGTGAAGACTTTCATGGGACATGCCCTTTGGGCTAGTTTCCAGATATAAGTGAGTATATACCATTTGACTCTTTCTGCTTCTGGCTTAACTCACTGATTATGATCATTTCTAGTTCAATCCATTTGATTCTTGTCAATTTCACATCATGCATTCTGATCTCATTTATCTCCCTGTCCATCCATATCCACCACTGACCTTGTAACTGCCCCCAAAATAAGGAAAAACTAAAAAGGAAAAAAAAAGGAAAAGAAAAAAAACAACATTAAAAAATATTGCAGTGAAGCTGCAGCGTGTCATGCTGTGTCACGCAGTCTACCCTTTTGCCCAAACAGCTTTACTTGCAAATGTTCATTGAAGAGCCATTGGTGTATTCTGAGGCCTCTGGCTTCTGCTACACTATCCATACTGGATCATCACCAGGACTCCTCTCAAATATCCTGTTGTTGTCCTGTGCCAAAGAGATCCTGCAGCTTTGGTTCTGTAGGACTGGTCTTGTCATATGCTTGAGCCGTTCATAGATGGGGTAGATATTGGGGTGGACCAACCCAGGACCCGGGATCTGATCCTGAGTGGTGGTTGTGTGGTTGAGTGTTCCAGGTCCCGTTTATTCATGCCACTAAGGCCTGCTCTCCTGAGTGCTGGAGAAGGTGAAGAGTGGGGTCAACGCACTCATCTCAGGACTTTGGACACAGTTCTCCCATACTGCCCAGGCAAGGGGATTGGGAAGTTCTTCTGCCTGCTACTGTGCCGCTTGTGGTGAGGTGTGGCTTAGGGAATCTCCTACTGCCTACTTCATGGCCAGTAGGGAGTGAGTTCTGGCTCTCCCAAATGCTGTAGCTGATGGGGTGTGGGGTCTACTCTGCTCAGCACTTGGACATGAGGCAACACAGACCAGGGATGTCTGCATGGCCTTCAGTGGTCACAAGACCACGGACATTGACAAAGTTACCTGCTGCTACAATGCCATGCACCTAGATGTGGCTCTCAGAGGCAGTACAGAGCTAGGACCTCACCATGGACTCCGGTGGGAGTGGAGACTGCACACAGCAGGCTGAACCTCACCACCTTCATGTCTCCTGATCCACCTCTCTTCACAGTGTTCAAACTGTTCCCTTTTGTTTCTTTCCCCCTTCTCCACCACAGACTTTCTTATTGCAGTGACCACTGAGTTTCTCCAGGTAGTGCTTACCTGTTATTGCATGACAGCTGTGATGTCTCCATGCTTCATTTTATTTTTAATGGGAACAATGTTTCTTGGAGCCTAGAAATTCTGACCTTTCTGCCTTAAATTTTCAAGTGCTAAGATCATGTTCATGCAGTACCATACCTGGAGGTTATACAGATAGTGGCAGAAAGAAAGAAAGAAAGAAAGAAAGAAAGAAAGAAAGAAAGAAAGAAAAAAGACAAACAAATAAATAAAACCTAAAATCAAATTATTTCTTTTTTTTTAGTTTTCCCTCTATTTTTCTTTTTTGTCTTTAATATCTGAAGTGTTTTTATTAATTTCTTTTTTGCTGTTACTTTTTTCATTTTATTTTTCATTCAATTCTTATACATTATATTTATTCATCTTATTTCACTCCATCATAATCCTAGATTGCTCCTCTCTCTCCATCCAATTTTATATTATTTCTCTCTTTTAATAAGCACAAAACTAACAAAAATAAAAACAAAAAGCATAAAAAAAAAACCCCGTGCATAATGAAAAGAAAAGAAAAAAAATTTCAAAAATATTTTAATGCTGATAAATTTGATTGTCATTACTGTTTGTTCTCTGTCCCACTATTCATTGATGTAAGTGATTTCTTAACTTAGTGGTAAGAGACTTGGTTTATTGTGTAATTACATAAAGCAAATAAGAAATAATCTATACCATATTTAAAACCTACCAAGCTGTCATGGCTAATCAGATAATTATGAGACAATAATCCTGTTTCAGTATTTAGAATATTAAATCTTTGTAGATAACATTATTACAATAACACTGCTTAATTTTCTTAAATTCCTATTATTGAAGTAGTTTTATTATGGTATTTGGAACTATCCCTGGTGCAATTATTACTACTGTTCCCCCCCAAAAAAACTATTGTCATTATTGTGACTAGGACAAGGGCAGTATTACATATATTATTGTCATAGTGGGACACCCAGTCGCTTGTGCAAACTGTTGGATTTATACACAAAATCTGGTTTATGAACACAAAAGAGAAATTGAGAATTTTTTAAAATTGCAGATAGAAGTAACGGAGCCAGCAATCTAGAAATCTCTTGGTAGCTGACATGAGGAAGGCAAAGGGAAAAGGAAGAAAATTATTTTCTGCATTGAAAGCAAATTGGGGGGGTTCAGCACTGGAAAAGATTTAGGAATACGGCACACACTGCATCCAGGAGTAATTAATCCTCTCATCTTCTATCTTGCCCTTTGTGTATCACATTTTTCTTCCCCTTTCAGTGGTAAGCTTCTCTGCTTTAGGTTTAAACCAGGACTTTTCTGGGCAAGTCAACTGCAGACTCTTTGTATTAAAGTGTCCTTTGACTATAGATAGTATATAGTACTCTAAGGGGATTCCAAGAATCAGTCACTGGGTGTGACTACGTGCATAGGCCTGTTGTTATTTAAAAGTTGCAAAGGATGTAACTCACATAAGAAAGCCTCTGCTCTTTATCAAGAAAAACAAGGGATGACCATTACCATTTATGACCTCTGTGCCATGGGGATTACTGAACATGTTTATTATTATTATTAAATATTATTTACATATACATTTATATTACTTCACATATATACAACAAACTACCTACAGCAAGAGGAACTGCAATACAATGGAAATATATATACATATATATACACATATATATATACACACATATACATATGCATATATATGTATATATGTGTGTGTGTATGTGTTATGTTCATAGTGTTTTGGATATTTGTATTTGGCAGCCTTGAAAAAAACATCTTTCCTATCTTTGTGAGTCTAAATCTAAAATTCTGGCCAGAATGAATGTCCTCATTTTTGCCACAGACAGAATTCTGCCTAAAAAGGGGCAAGCTTGGATGCAGGCAGAGTTGACATGCAAATTTGCCAAGACAGGGTAAGCAAGTCTTCAATAGTTCTTGCCTTACAAATATGTCTGTCAGAGATATTGGGCTAGAAGGCTGAAGATAATGCTCCAATGTTATAGAGTTTTGGGTGACTGTTCAGGCAGCAAACTGTCTCTGTCATTTTCTCACTTTGGAAGCCGCTAAACTGCACTCTCTGTATACTCACTAATCACTTTCCAATGGGGTTGAAAACCAGATAGTTTAGTTTTACAATTAAGCTTAGTTGTTTAGGGGTTAAGATGTTTTTAGGTCTAGGTAGATATTTTAAGTTGATAATTATGAGATATGATAGATATTGTTTTACATTCAGGATTTTAGACTCACCGAGATAGGGATTAGAGGCTTTGATAGTCACATGCCAATAATGTTGCCCATGCAATTTCCTTTTAAAAACTTCACTCTGCTTGGCATTCTCTCTCTTTGATCAATCAAAATTTAAGCTTTAGAAAAATATAATATTTATTAATTCTTTGAGAATTTCCTTCACAAACATAAAGTATTTAGTTCATGCTAAAGAAATTGTAGGGTCAAAGGCAGTAGATAATTTGTTGAATTGTGTCAAAATCAGAATGTGTACGTTTTTCAAGATATTGACAACTCTTTGATACTCAAGAAATAAAATTTCAAGACAAGAAAGGTTGAGTCAGTAGGATGTTAGTTATTACTGCACAAATTGATGGCTTAAGACATTAGAACATAAACAGAATGTCTCCTGTCTCATAGGACAGAAGAAATCTCTTAGAAAAACTCCTGTAATGTTACAGTAACCCCTCCTGAGGTAATCTCTAAACTGGCGCTTGATATACACTTGTTTCTTGAAATCTACTCATGGTAGCTGATTCTACTTCACAGTGTACTTCTATTTGTTGTTGTTGTTATTTTGATTTCTAAACAGGTATTTCTTTTGTTTTGTTTTCACAATGTAGTAGTTCTGGCTGTTCTTGAACTTATTATGTAAAACAGGCCATGTACTCACAGAAATCCACCTGCCTCTGCCTCTCAAGTGCTGATACTAATGCCATATGTCACTACACCCACCAATCTGGCAGGTAGTTCGTGACAACAGACATCAATTAGAACAATTGACTTCATGGGAAAGAAGTTGTATAACTCTTAAGCCTGGTTGATAAAGAGACCAGCCTCTTTCTCATTGCCCCACTCTTGCTGGTTAGACCTGGTAGAGGACAGATAACACGCTCTAAGATTCTTGTACAGAAATTCAATGAGAAAGAACGAAGATCCTCAGAACAGCAGTTCACATGAACATGATCCCTGCCAACAAGTATAACATGAACATGTATTCAGCTTTCTCTCAGTTTGATGCTTGAAAATGTAATACTCATGAGAACACTTTAATTTCCTCCTGAAAGGAACCTTTTTGAACTAGAAGATTAAGCCAGTTGAAGCATATATTTCTGAAACACTGAAGTACATCGGTGTTGATCTGATCCATTTGTGGAATTTTTATTTACAAAGTAACACATATTAATGAACAATAGTACACTTTAAAAACTGACCTCTTGGCACTTTGTCTTTTTACATTACCCTGCCTATATTTTCCTTCAAAAGAGTTAATAGCTCTTGTACAGCTTTTCTGCCCAATTCACTAGGTCCTCAACAGGAACCGGCCCTGGCTCATCACAGCCTCAGCTGTCAGAGCACCAGATAATACTCTGTCATTGTTCTCATCACGATTACATAAAATTTAGACACAAAACATTCTGAGAACACAGCGATATCATAAAATTTCTTAATACATTACTTCTTGAAAGGTCATGCAGATAGTACGTTACACATAGTGCATTAAAATTACACCTCCTCCACCGAAGATCCAGGACCATCTCAGATGAGAAGGAAAAAAATAATTGTAAAAACCAGAAATTGTATGATTGATGAAGAAAAGCTTTGCTTGCTAAATGAAGTAGATATTCAAAATATTCAGTCTAAATAAAAAGTAGCAGCAGACACTGCATAAATTGTAAATTCTAAATAAAAATAATTGGTAACAATTATTTTTTATATATACTTTTATTTTATTACACATGTGTAAAACAAACTACATACAGTAGGGAGAACCATGTGACAATCATGAGAATACTGAGTACGTCATATGTTACATTCATAGTGACTTGGCCACCTGCATTCGTCTCCTTTGAAGTGTTTTTCCTGTCCTGCGAACAAGTGTGGCAGAAATATTAGGCCAGAAAGCTGAAGATGAGGCTCTAACGTTATAAAGTGTATTGGCAGCTGTAATGACAGGATTCTAAACTTATATCCCATTTAAAGTGTGTGTGTGTGTGTGTGTGTGTGTGTGTGTGTGTGTGTGTGTGTGTAGTCTCATTGTACCTAAACTGAGTCTTTCTTTCTTTACCTATAATTAAATATATATTAATATATTATACAAATATAATTTGCATTGACATAGTGATGAGAAATACCCAGCTTGATAGCTGAAATGCCCTTCCTTCTTTCCTTTTCCTTCCTTTATTATTTTCTTTTTCTTTTCTTTTCTTTTTTTTTTTTTCCTCTTCATTTCTTTTACTTTTAATTCAGTATAGTATCTGATGACTATGTGCTAATAATACCTTGGACATTTTTCCAACTTGAATACAAGATGAGATCCATATATTCTCAAGACTATGGCTTTGAAACAATCTGTTAAATGAATCACATCATAAAAGTTACTCTGATCGCAACTTATGTGACCATTTTTATGGAGAAGTCTTCTCATTTAATGTTATTCTTTTCAGAATTAATGGTGGCAACAGAAAATTGTTCTTCTTGGTTATATCAGGAAACCCAGTTTTGTATGGGCTGTTTCTAACTTTGAGCCTTAAGCCAATTTCTGAATAATAAATGCATTATGTTATTTCATTAAAAAAACAGCAATCTGCATCATGTAAAAAAAAACAGAAATTGGCGAGTATCATATGGAGAAAGTGTCTTTTAAATTTTTTTTATTAATTTATTCTTGTTACATCTTAATGGTTATCCCATCCCTTTTATCCTCCCATTCTTCCCTCCCTCCCCTTTTTCCCTTCTTCCCCTCCCCTATGACTGTTCCTGAGGGGGATTTCCTCCCCCTGTATATGCTCATAGGGTATCAAGTCTCTTCTTGGTAACCTGCTATCCTTCCTGTGAGAGCCTCCAGGTATCCCCATCCAGGGGTAGTGGTCATATATGAGGCACCAGAGTTCGTGTGAAAGTCATACCCCACTCTCCACTGGGGAGTGCCAGACCACTATCTTCTTCTTTGTTTCAGTATTTTGTTATGGATAAGATTGAAAACACTCAGTAAGGAACCTATTCTTCATTTTATTGATAAATATCACTTACAATTTAATATTCCTTGTATATAAAATGCTCTTTAGTGTTTTGAGTGATTCAATTGAAATGTAGATTTTCTTTATATTCCTTAGTTTCTGCCATGCCCCATTAAGAGAAATATATGGATTGACGTGTGAGATTTTAGCACAAGCATTAAGAAGGAGTGATGTGATTATGTAAGGATAATAGCTGATCGTAGAAGAATGACAGTAAATAATAATATATTGATAATGATAACAAAGCAGATAGTAAGATAGTCTATTTCTCCTCATATTTTACCATTTCAGAGTCAGTAAGCACTTTTGACGTGAATTCATGAGTGCGATGCTCACTTCATGTCTATACTAGCCCAAGGGGCATGTCCCACAAAAGCCTTTACTTACCAGGAAACTGGGACAGAGGGGAGAACATCCTATTGGGACTCTAGAAGAGAGAAGCAGAAGGATCCAGAGGGTCCTAGAAACCTACAAGTAGAACATTATGAAAGGCAGATTTGGGCACAGGGGTCCCACTCAAACTAAGGCACAGCCAAGGACAATACAGGCGGTAAACTTTAAACCCCTACCCAGATCTAGCCAATGGACAGAACATTCTGTCCATTGTGGAGATGTAAGGCCTGTGTCAAGATCAGTTAAAGAAATGCTGATAAGACCCATGTCAATTACTCAGCAACAAATGGCTATTATTAATACTATTCAATAATGAGAGTCACCGTGAGTGGGAGATCAGAGGATTTATTTTGTTTGTGTGTGACCCTGAATCCAGAAAAAACGACCTGGAGACTATTTCTAGACATACATTTGGGCAGGTGATATATAATTACAGTCATTATAAGATTAAGTCCTGTTACTGTTGACAGCCGAATTTAAGGCTGTGTGGAAACCCATTTACTAGTCATCTTCAGAATATATCAATAAAATTCAGCCCTGCTTCGGCCGAGCACTTCCCGTGGTGTCATTATCATGAAGCTTTATTCCAGTGCCTAATGAAGATTCAGTGGTGAACCTCTCCCAATAGTTTATGAAATCCAAATCTCAGCACTGCGGAGGTTCAGTGTTACCACAGGGTACTCCGTGTAAAACAGATTGAACTCCGCGAAGGTCTTACATCTCCTTGACAGACAATTTTGTTGCCTGATTCGCAAATGTAGCACTTTGGGTGGAGTAGTTTGCTATGGACGTTACAAATCCTAATGAAGTGCTTTGCCTCCCTTCAGGTTTCGGTGGGGAAGGCTTTCAAATGTATATCCATTTATATGTGGCTGCTTTTTACCCCTCAGCGCACAATGAAATCCTATTGAATAATGTGCTGTATTTCTATTTCCTTTCTCTGGGACGCACGTTGAAAGACAGCTAGTAGATTGGTGTTATAAATGCAAAGAGAGGAAGGCAATCAAGTCATAAAAATTGGGTAGGCTTTGTACAATGTAGATGTATCGTTATAAATAAGAGATGCACTCAAGTCTGCAGACTTTGGGATTTCCTACTCCATTGCCAGTGGCTTCAGCTTTGTATTGACTGCGAAATAGCTAAAGAGGGATTCGCATTCCTCATATTACCTGCTGTGAGCGCCAAAAACAACAGACTTAATCTCTGGGTTTAAATGCTTTGGAGAGCTCGTGCTGTATTTATCTTAATCCCATAACATCAAACAGAATCAGTGTTCTTACACAGACAGAAAAATGCCAAAACTGATTACAATGAATAGAGAAAAACATGTGCAGATGAAATAAAGAGAAGAAAAACCACTAAGATTTTAAACAGAGCTACTCCATTTTTTCCTTTAGATCCCCAGAACCAGCTCATTTCAATGTTTATTAATTTATCTTTAATTACAACAAAGAAAGATCTTAGGTAAGTGGACAACAAGAGCCAAGATCTCCGATATTTTAAAATTAAAACACCTGACATTTTGATTAATCATTAATAAAATTTTTACTTAAAAATCTATATAGAATCACTATACTTACCAACTGTGTTATTATCTAGTGATAAGAAATTAAAAACAGATACTATTCTAGTAAGATATATATATGTATATATATATATATATATATATATATATATATATATATATATATAGTGTTTGTGGTTTATTATTTTTTTAAGAATTTTCAGTATAATGTGCAAACATTCTCTGAGACGAATATGGCTTTCACTCCTTTCCAAGAAATGTGATCAAAGGGAAAATTTGAAACATCAAAAGTGTATTTCAAAGCTACTGGTAAGACGCTATAGTCATGATTTTTCACTCTCTGCTGCTACGTCCTCTCTTGCCTATTCAGTATTATTTTATTTTCTGTGATCAAAATACGTTTAGACTATTGAAGAATATAAGATCCAGAGACTGGGAAAATCATCTTAGGAACCTGTATGAAGCTTGGGGACATTGAATCTAGGTAGCTTCTCTCCAATCAGGTTTTAATTGCTACAATATGCCATGTTTATACCTTAATCTAATCCCTGCTTAAGGATTCTACAGTGGAGGTAAGAAGAAATAGCAAAGGTAAAATCTGGTAACTATCACGAATGGTTAGTTTAGCTTGTTAGCTTATTTTAATAACAATAAATTAGTAAGCAAGAAAAATGATTTTTAAGGAAGCATTGAGCTAGCAACACATTAGAAGTCCTTGTTAAATAAACATTAAATGTATATACAGGCACAAATGATGTGAAGTCACAAGGAAAAAAATTTCAAAGTGCAATATGGAAGCACTTATGTTGTATTCTGCAAATTTAATAAGACACAAGAAAACACAACTGAAAAAAAAAAAAAGAAAACACAACTGAACATGTATGACATTTATGTCACTCTCAAAAACACATACCTCAAGAATGTTTATTTAGTAATGAGGAAGAGAGCCATAGAAGCCTTACACATTCTGCCAAATGATCTCGCACTGAGGAAATCTTTTCCAGAATCATAGCTACTGAAATATTAACTTTGTTCCCCTCACTGCTACACCAGGCTCTTTGTACTCATCTCTGCTGATCTTTTCTGACAGCTCTGCATCACTCCATTTCCCAGGCCAAACAGGATTTAAAATATCAGAATCAATGGCAGCTTCAGCTAACCTAATAGGTAACAATAATATTAAAGTATTCTATTAGGGGATGCACGTGGTGTAACGTGCAAACAACTCTGAATTCTTAGTCTGTTCCTAAGGTAGGAATTATCTGTTTTTATTTTTGTCCACTTCCATGTGTCTAGTACATATAATGGGATTTCTGCCATGGTTGTCTGTGGAATTTATTGTTTTGCTAACTTGCCCTTAATAATATGGACACTCTGGGACTCGGGGAAGTCATATAGTGTGATCTACTGAGTTCCTGTTCCCTCTGAGTCTTAAGTTTTATAGTGTTGCCCCTGATGTCTGGGCTATAGGTATCCATGAGTGTGTTAATATTTGGCTGTTGCTTCTTTAATCTCTAGAGATTTCTCTACTCCTAATTTATGATATGTGTGGGAGGTAGTTGTTTTTGTTTAGGTGAGTACACATCTGGTCAGTTTGTCCTATATACTCTACTGTGATGAAAACAGGGTCCAATATTTCTGTATTTCATCTGATAAGTAAGTTATTATAGTTACAAATTGTAATAAATACAAGACAATTTATTTTCTTCAGAAATATTTTATGTTATCTCTGAGAAACTTTTTAAACAAATAAAATATATATTAAAATAAAAGCTATCACACTGAAATTGGACAAGTCAAACTAACAAAAAGAAAAGAGGCCAAGAAAAGGCACTAGAATCAGAGACCCACTCGTTCACACACCCAGGAATCTAATAAAAATATTAAACAGATAATTAGAATATGCATGCCGAGGATCTGGTACAGGACCTGTGCTTGCTGCTTCAGACTCTGTGAGTTAATGTAGGGATTGCTTTGTTGGTCTTAGAAGGCCCTATTCTCTTGTTGCCCTTTAAACCTTGCCTTCTGTACTCTGTCCAATTCCTCTTCTGTGGCATTTCCTGAGCTTTGAGGCGAAGGAATTAATAGAGACAATTTATTTAGAACTGTGTGTTTAATCTCTCTCTCTCTCTCTCTCTCTCTCTCTCTCTCTCTCTCTCTCTCTCTCTCTCTCTCTCAAGCATTTGGCTGTGTTTCTCTTTATTTGTTCCAATCTGTTAGAGATTGAAAATTCTGTGAGGATGGCTGAAAAAGGAGACTAATCTCTGAGTATATAGGCATACCATTAAGAGTCTTTTTATTGTTATTTTAATTATCCATCTTTTTATTTTTTTATTTTTATTTTTTAAATACATAAATAAACTTTAATGAAACTTCTCTTTTTTTTCATTTTTTTATTAATTTATTCTTGTTACATCTCAATGTTTATCCCATCCCTTGTATCCTCCCATTCCTCCCCCCCCATTTTCACATTATAACCCTCCCCTATGGCTGTTCCTGAGGGGGATTACCTCCCCCTGTATATACTCATAGGGTATCAAGTCTCTTCTTGGCTACCTGCTGTCCTTCCTCTGAGTGCCACCAGGTCTCCCCCTCCAGGGGACATGGTCAAATGTGAGGCACCAGAGTACGTGAGAAAGTCATATCACACTCTCCATTCAACTGTGGAGAATATTCTGACCATTGGCTAGATCTGGGTAGGGGTTTAAAGTTTACCTCCTGTATTGTCCTTGGCTAGTGCCTTAGTTTGAGCGGGTCCCCTGGGCCCAAATTTGCCTATCATATTGTTCTACTTGTAGATTTCTAGGACCCTCTGTATCCTTTTATTTTACTATTCTCCCATGCGTCTCTCATTTAGAGTCTCAATAGGATGCCCTCCCCTCTGTCCCAGTTTCCTGGTAAGTGAAGGCTTTCGTGGGACATGCCCCTTGGGCTAGTTTGCAGATATAAGTGAGTATATACCATTTGATTCTTTCTGCTTCTGGGTTAACCTACTCATTATGATCATTTCTAGCTCAATCCATTTATCCACAAATTTTGGGAATTCCTTGTTTTTAATAGCTGAGTAGTATTCCATAGTGTATATGTACCATAGTTTCTTTATCCACTCTTCTACTGAGGGACACTTAGGCTGTTTCCATGTTCTGGCTATTATGAATAAGGCTGCTATGAACATGGTTGAGCAAATTTTCTTGTTGTGTGCTGGAGCATCTTCTGGGTATATTCTAAGGAGTGGAATAGCTGGGTCAAGGTATCCAAATGGGAAAGGAGGAAGTCAAATTATCCCTATTTGCAGATGATATGATAGTGTACATAAGTGACCCTCAAAATTCCACCAGAGAACTCCTAAAGCTGATAAACACCTTCAGCAAATTGGCTGGATACAAAATTAACTCAAAAAATCTGTAGCCTTCCTATACACAAATGACAAGCTTGCAGAGGAAGAAATTAGGAAAACCACACCCTTCACATTAGCCACAAGCAATATAAAATATCTAGGAGTTACCCTAACTAAGCAAGTGAAGGACTTGTATGAAAAAAATTTCAAAACTCTGAAGAAAGAGATTGAAGATGACCTGAGAAGATGGCATGATCTTCCTTGCTCATGGATCGGGAGAATTAACATAGTAAAAATGGCTATCCTACCAAAAGCAATCTACAGATTCAATGCAATCCCTATCAAAATACCTACACAATTTTTTAAAGACATTGAAAATTCAATTCTAAACTTCATATGGAAAAACAAAAAACCCAGAACATCCATCTTTTTAGATCAGAGGTATTTGGTTTTATTCTTGCCTGAAAATATGTGAAGACAGTGGTGGCACAAATATTATGGTTTAAACAACCAATATCTGGTTTGACTTAAGCCCTACTCCATTAGGTAGAAGACACATCTGACACTTCTTGGATGACCGAGAACCAGAGACAAAAAAAAAAAAAAAAAAGTAATTTCAACTCCTCTCTCATCATTATGTCCCATGCTATTTCTGCTTTTCCATTCTTATTATATCCTTTCCTGAGAACATATTATCAACTCAGCTTCATGATGGGAGAAGTTTATTATTGAGAAATGGAAGATGAGTAGATGTTGGAAATATGCAGAGATATACATATGATAACATATCAGGTAATATAAAATCCATTAAATTTTCAGGATTGGAGTACTAAGGCCATTTTCTTCTTGATCATGAGCTAATGATTAAAGTCCAAAGTGGTGTTTCTGACTCCCAGAGTACCTTATGCAATACCAAGACTGGAAAGAATACAGGATATTTTGGTAAAGAAATTACCAGGAAAGACTGTAATCAGCTCCTTAGCTATATCTATAGTGCTATAAGCTCTACATGTCTATGTTTTATATTTGTAAGTTTTTGACAATGATAATTAATTATATGCTGATACATATAGATGGATTCAATTCACATCCTTACTACCATCCTCAATGGTAACACGGCCTAGATGACACAAGTGTTCAGACTGTTAGAGCTTCATAAATAACAGGAAATCATTGTACAATTGAGTGTTATATATAATTCCCATATGAGTTTAATTTTAACATCTAGGTTAAATTATTGAATGTTTCAGATCAAAGCTAGCTATTCTATATTCAGTATATGCTGATCATATTACATATAACCACATAACTATCATCTCAGCAATGAAATTATACGTTCCCATACCAGAAATCCTTGGAATACAATTCACTACACAAACAACAGGGCATTTAAAGTGTACTTCAGTATACATCAGTAACTATATATAATTCAGTATAATCTCACAGTCATTTTTGAATAAAATAATCAAGCAAAGAAACTAAGTAGGGCTCCATGACAAGAACTAATTGACAATAACTACTGCATTTGGATATTGTTAAGACTCAGTGAAACAATATTTTGATAAATAAATCATTAAAATACAAAATCATATTTTAATCTCCAAAATTTAGAAAAATATTTTTTAAATGTTATTTTATTAATTTATTCTTATTACATCTCAATTGTTATACCATCCCTTGTATCCTCCCATTCCTCCCTCCCTCCTATTTTCCCCTTAGTCCCCTCCCCTATGACTATGACTGAGGAGGACCTCCTCCCCCTGTATATGCTCATAGAGTATCAAGTCTCTTCTGGGTAGCCTGCTATCCTTCCTCTGGGTGCAGTAGAAGAATGGATAAAGAAACTGTGGTACATTTACACTATGGAATACTACTCAGCTATTAAATACAAGGAATTCCCCAAATTTGTGGACAAATGGATTGGACTAGAAATGATCATAATGAGTGAGTTAACCCAGAAGCAGAAAGAGTCAAATGGTATATACTCACTTATATCTGCATACTAGCCCAAGGGGCATGTCCCATGAAAGTTTTGACTTACCAGGAAACTGGGACAGAGGGGAAGACATCCTATTGGGACTCTAAATGAGAGAAGCATGGGAGAATAGTAAAGAAATATTTTAAAAGCCTTTGAAAATCTAAAACACATGTGGAAAAGCATGGTACCAATTTTACGTCATTAGGTGAAAAATATCCATATCCATTCTATGAAAACCACTGTTCTCTATTTACATGTATTGGTGATTATAGGTGAGTGTATAATGGATGGATGGACATTGAAGGAAGTAGGAATGACTTCTGACAAGAAAAGATGGGCAACTCAGACATGGAGAGAAGAGTGGTTCTTACGTATATTATCAATTAAATCACTGTTTCATTACACAGAATAGAGAATAAGAAACATATGAGTCGCCATATTTTCTGGAGGGTGAGATGAGATAGTACTCATATGGTAAGATGTCAATGAGAGCTGTTTGTGACCTCTAACTGAATATCCCTCTAGCAACATTTCAAGTGTGAAAATAATTGCTTAGCCACATGCATCGCTATCTTTTAACTTTCCAGATTATGTAAATATTATTATTTGTTAAATATGAATATCAATTATAAAAACTTTAATGTTTTCCCTTAAATTAATTTAACTCTTATCTTCTACTGTGTTTGTTCAGGAATATTTCTTTTGATATGTTAACCATTCAAGTGTTGCTTATGTGTGCAAATTTCACCAACTCTTCCTTATCAACATGAACGTTGGGAAAATAATCAAAATATAACAGATTCACACTAAATTGCACATGCAAAATCAGATATTATCACTTATATATTGGATCTTGAAGCTATATTGGATAATACACATTGTAATAATACTGCTACTGAGTCCCTAGACTGTGGGTAATATATATCCTGCTTTATGAATCTGTTTGGCCCCCAAAAGGTGATGAAGTGTATGCCTCTCATCTATCTTCAGTTTGCCTCTTAAGCCACCAAGGATAAAACATAACCTAGTTTTTCATACAGGTTCACCAAAATGTGTTCTACAAAAGGATAAAATACATGCAAATGTGTTCAAACTTGATTTTAAGAATCCATCAGGTAAATGTGAAGCTAGATTTTCAGCTGTTTTTTTTTTTTTTTTCTTTTACACCTTTCACAGTTAATATGTCAACAAATTGTTCCAGGATCAACTAATATGAATATGCTCACCACTGAGCAAGTAAATTGAAAGTGAATATTAAAAAATCCTCACAAGTGCATCTTATGCATAACAAAAATATTAGAAATTACAAAATTTAGTCAGACAACATAAGACGGACAAATGATAAGATATGTATCAAATGCATTCTCTAAATATATGGCCATTTTCTCTGTAATTAATGCAGTCATTTATTAAAATACTTAAGCCTTTTAGAATATATTCATTTCTGAAAAATTAAAATTGATAAATTAATATGTTACAAAATGGCCAATGAAAATAATATATATGGTGACACAAAATATTGATTAAAGAATGTCTGATTTCTATCTCTTTATTTTCTACTTTGGTCACCTATACAAATCCTCGCAAACTAAAAAGGATGTGCAAGTAATTCATTCCCTTATTCAGCTAGACTTTCAACTGTTTTTTTTTACCAGCCACAAAGTACAAAGAGTTGATCTGAATCTTGCATGTAAAAAGACTCCAGTATTTGCCTCTGCATGTATCTGTTGAGGGAAATTGCAACCTTAATTGCCTGTTTGCTTTTTAATGTGGATACATTTTCATGTGTGAAGGTACGAAAAGCTCCACACATTTCTAGAGAAGCAAGTTAAGCATTTGTCATTTCCCTGAACTCAATGAGTTCAGATGTTCAGCTTTGTTAAGTTAGCTGGCATGGACTACTTCTAGTAAAATGTTCTGTGTTACCTGGCATACACCAGGGCCTGGGTGCAAAAGTTAGGTGCTGGTTAATACCAATTATTTAAAAAAAATCTATTAATGTTATACATTGACTTGGATGAAATAATAGCCATTATTTCTAAAGAAAAGCCCAATTGTGTTGCAAATTCTTGTTTTAGTGGACTCTGTTAGAAATAGAGTTTATCTAATCTACAGAATAATCTGGAGACCTATGTTGTGGAGACACTCTTTAATATAGCAGCAAATGGCCACATGTGGTGATTTAAAATATGTTTAAATTACTAAATGTTAGTTCCTTGATTGGCACAGTGGTATGTACCATTAATCCAAGTGCTTGCGATTTAGAGCTACGTGGTCTCTGGGTTTGAGTGTAGCATGTTTTACATAGAAAATTCCAGGTCACCCAGGGCTAAAGTTGTTCATATTGAGATTTTGTCTCAAAAGAACAAACAAACATTTGTTTCTCACTGCACCATGTTACCATATTTGTAATAAAGAGCTCAGTACACACATAACATCAAGCACTCCGGACAGCAGAAAGAACATTGTAGTTTTGTACCAGACTATAGATCCAAAATACAATCAGATTGAGACCAGTGAGAAAAAATACAAATGACTTCTTTAGAACCTACTGATATTTGATTTCTCTCACTATATTTAATCCTTCTCTCTCTCTCTCTCTCTCTCTCTCTCTCTCTCTCTCTCTCTCTCTCTCTCTCTCTCTCTCTCTCTGTGTGTGTGTGTGTGTGTGTCTTTCTCTCCCTCCCTCCCTCTCTCTGCATAATTGTATTCATTCATGGTATTTGTAGTGTGTTGCTCCTGACCCGCGGGTTCAGTTATTCGTGGAGTAGCAAGGAGAGTCACGACCTGTGAATAAAGAAAGAATTGGGCGAAAGAGAGACAAGAACCCAGGAAAAACTTTGCTTATCGAGGGCCATTTATTGTAAGGGGGTATCCAAATTTAAAGTGAGCTTCTGAAAGGACAGGGGCAGGAAGGAACGCAGTGGAAAGTTACAAAATCTTCTGGGCCAGGCCCAAGGACAGCAGGTGTGAAGTGGGGCAATTATACAGAAGTCTCGATACACCAAATGTTCTCTTTCTCAAGGTCAGGCTGGATCTTTGTGGTAGCCAGGCAGAATAATTATCTCAAGTATGCAGACAGCTGTGGCTTTCAGCCAACAGGGCCTCTCAGCCACTGGGGCAGGTCAGGCAAGGTCCTATGGCTCCTGACATCACCCCCTACTCTAACTAATACAGTGACTGGTGGGCAATTGGCAATTAACATAGTCTAGTCTCTTGCCAATCAAGGTCTCAACCCGAAGAGCGCTCGCCGTCGGGATGGCGGAAGGTGGAAACCAGTGCCAAGTCAGGGCATGGTACTTCGCAGCTCTCTGTATTTTGCCCATGTTTGACGAAATGGGTGAGAGTAGAGGTCTGATCTCCAGAGGGCACTGATATACGCAGGGCTGTCAACCCTGTGATCGGCCCCTATATGGTCACTGATATGCTCAGAGCTTAACTGAGTGCTCGGCCCCAACCTAGCTCTGGATCCGACCGACACCTTTTGGCTGGAGGTAGGACATTGGGTGTCAACCCACATGCAATCAGACATGCTCCCCAGGAGGCCATTAACAGCAGGCAGTGTACCTCCTGTGCAGTGCTTTGCCTTGCACCCCGAACGTGATGAGAATTAGGGCTTAAAGACTGTCAGCCAAGCCTAAGGTGGCTACCTGGCCTTAATGGCAAGAAGGCATGAATAATAAGGGCATGGTCTCCATCTGTGTGGACACCAGCCTGTATTAGAAAACCTGACTGTACAGTAGAATGAGGGGAGATTTTAGGGAGGAGCCACTAAGAGGTGTCTTTGCAGAGCCCTGCCAGCCAGCGGCCTCCTAGCCACTGCCTTTTGTCCAGGGCCCTGAAATTGAGGGGGCGGCCAAACGAGATTGGCCCAGGGTTGGAGGAAGTCCTGGGCATAAAGTCAGCTGGGGGGTCTTCGGTGTCCAAGCGATGATAATGGACCTGAACAGGGTTGGTAGCCGCATCCACCTGTGCTTTAACAAAACTGGAAAGGCGGTTAAGGGCCCAAGACCAAAGGAGAGGAGGAGAATAATGCCCACAAAGGGTCCCAAAAGGCTGGGCAAGAGGGTGGTGAGCCAGGGGGAGGAGGAGAACCAGTTCTGATACCAGGACTCCTGTTTCTCTCTGGCTTGCTGGCGTTCCTCCAGGGCCTTGGAAACTTTGTCAAGGCTCTTTTGTGCTAAGCCTGTTTTACTGACATAGAAGCAACATTCCTCTTTAAGAGCAGCACAGAGCCCCCCCTCCTTGAGGAAAAGGAGGTCGAGACCTCTGCGGTTTTGAAGAACTACATCTGCAAGGGAATCAAGGGAGTCTTTTATTTCCTGAATCCCATCTCTCATATTAGAAATATCTTTATCAATAACTGTCTGGAGCTCAGCAAAACCTTGTTTGGAGGTCACCAAGGAGGCAAATCCTGTACCTGCCCCCACCGCACCAAGGCCCAAAATAGTGGCTATAGTGAGGGTCGTAATGGGCTCTTTTTTAGATCTGGGGTGAATGGAGATGCCCTTATCTACAAAGTTTAGGAAGTCTTCAGGGTTGTGGACGGAAAAGCGAGGGAATAGGAGAACCATCACACACCAAATATGCTTTTGTACAAACAAAGGGGTAAAGAGATAAGAGGCCAGGCATGAAGAGTAGGCAAAATAAGTACCATTAGTGGCCAAGGCAAATTGGAAGGTGGTATTTAATACAAGAGTCTGATTGCAAACCTCCAATAGGGTTCTGGGGGGGAGCATATTAGGGCCCAGAAGGCAGGTGCCAAAACCAGAAATAGATTGTACAGTAATACTATTGTCAGGTTCGGATGTGGAAAGGGCAGATGATGTCTCATTAGTAAAGGAAGGGGTGGAAAATAGCACGATGCCCTCATAGTAAGGGGGGGGGGGGGGAAACATATCCAACATTCCGGGTACGTGGAGGAATTAGTACCTTTAAGGGTCTGGATAGAGGCATTAGCGAGATCAATAATGAGTTCTGCAGTACTAGGGGGACCAACAGGGATGGTGGGTTGGAACAGGGTAGGGAAAGAAAAATGGGGGATGGCAGAAGGATGAGGGGTTGGCTGTAGCTTAGGAGCAGGAGGCTTGGGGCGACTGCTGCAGGCTTATGAAGTATATTATTGGGGCCTGCAGGGGCAGCATTTTTATTGGGGACTTCTTTTAAGAGCCTGATTTTAAAGGTTAATCCCATGTCATAACCTTCTTTATAAAGGTGTAGGCCCCACTCAAAGCCGCTGCCAGTCCAAGTTTGGCGTTGACCCGGGGCGGTGAAGGAGATGGATAGGGGATTGCACCAACTGAGGGTGGTGGAATAAGCGCTATTGCAGAGCTTTTTTAAGTCATCAGGCGTATAGTGATCATCATCCTCAGGGTGTGCCCAAGTATGGTTGACAGAGATATAGTCCCAGGAGGAAGATGGCTTCCAATAAGTGGTTCCTGATGTTTCACATCCCCAGGAGGCACAGAAGAAGTCATTAGAGCCTCCGCACTTGTAATTATTGGTCCGGGGATGATGGGAAGTTCCAGGGCAAACATACAGGCCTCCATGACCGCCTTCATCCCAATTTAGTAAAGTCTTATGAAGCAGTATTCGTTCTAAATCATTGCTGCTTCCGACATAATCTTTTCCTCTTTTGGGCAGTTCAGGAGCCTTAGACTCACGCGGGGGCCACAAAATTTCCTCGGTACCCCAGTCGGGGTTGGCCCCGAGTGCCAATGCACAGAGGTCTACTTGGAGGACCGGCCAATGGGGCTGAGCCCCCAGGTGGCTACTGGAATTAACGATGTCACCAGCCTGGTTCTCAATGACCCATGTATAATTGAATATCACATAGGAATTATTTTTTTTGTTTGTTTTTTTTTATTTTTTATTAATTTATTCTTGTTACATCTCAATGTTTATCCCATCCCTTGTATCCTACCATTCCTCCGCCCCCCCCCCATTTTCCCATTATTCCCCTCCCCTATGACTGTTCCTGAGGGGGATCACCTCCCCCTATATATTCTCATAGGGTATCAAGACTCTTCTTGGCTACCTGCTGTCCTTCCTCTGAGTGCCACCAGGTCTCCCCCTCTAGGGGACATGGTCAAATGTGAGGCACCATAGTACGTGAGAAAGTCATATCACACTCTCCACTCAACTGTGGAGAATATTCTGACCATTGGCTAGGTCTGGGAAGGGGTTTAAAGTTTACCTCCTGTATTGTCCTTGGCTGGTGCCTTAGTTTGAGCGGGACTCCTGGGCCCAAATCTGCCTATCATATTGTTCTACTTGTAGGTTTCTAGGACCCTCTGTATCCTTTTATTTTGCTATTCTCCCATGCGTCTCTAATTTAGAGTCCCAATAGGATGCCTTCCCTTCTGTCCCAGTTTCCTGGTAAATGAAGGCTTTCATGGGACATGCCCCTTGGGCTAGTATGCAGATATAAGTGAGTATATACCATTTGATTCTTTCTGCTTCTGGGTTAACTCACTCATTATGATCATTTCTAGCTCAATCCAGAGCCTGGGACATATTGGCACAGGAGACAACTTCCTGAACAGAACACCAACGGCCCAGGCCTTAATGTCAACCATTAATAAATGGGACCTCATGAGGCTGAGAAGCTTCTGTAAGGCAGGAGACACTGTCAAGAGAACAAAGCGACAGCCTACTGACTGGGAAAAAATCTTCACCAACCCTACATCTGACAAAGGTCTAATATCCAAAATATATAAAGAACTCAAGAAATTAAACGCCACCAAACCGAATAACCCAATTGAGAAATGGGGCTTGGAACTAAACAGAGATTTCTCAACAGAGGAATATCAAATGGCTGAGAAACACTTAAAGAAATGCTCAACCTCCTTAGTCATCAGGGAAATGCAAATCAAAACAACTCTGAGATTCCATCTTACACCCATCAGAATGGCTAAGATCAAAAACTCAAGCGACACCACATGCTGGCGAGGATGTGGGGAGAGAGGAACACTCCTTCATTGCTGGTGGGAATGCAAACTAGTACAGCCACTTTGGAAATCTATCTGGTGCTATCTCAGAAAAATGGGAATAGGGCTTCCTCAAGACCCAGCTATTCCACTCCTTGGAATATACCCAGAAGATGCTCCAGCACACATAGGAATTATAACAGGGGAGCGAGAGGGGAATACTTACCACTGGACTCAGGAGAATGAGGAAGAAAATGAACAGGGACATTCTAGAAGAAAACACATTTATTGATCTTCCTCAGGGATATTTTCTGGGGTAGGGGTGTTAATTTGTTTGACCATCCTTTCTGGTAGCCACCTGGCATTGAGTTCTTTTTGATCATAAATGCGGGCATGACCCTTGCCCCAAATTAGGACAGGATCAGGGCTGTGCCTTTGATGAGTCAGAGGGTCTTTCCACATAACTTTAGCATAAGTGGAGGAGGTGGAAGAATGCCAGAGGCGGTCAGCAGCCATTTGGCCTTGTTGGTCTCGAAGAAAATTGAGGACAAATAAGGCGTGGCTTAAAATAAGCCTAGGGCTCCCGGGAGAGGGGTAAAAAATGCCCTTGGAAGACTGGAGCTTGGTAATCATGGCCTTAAGGGTTTGGTGTGCTCGTTCAACAATTCCCTGTCCTTGAGGGTTATAAGGAATACCTGTAACATGTTTGATTTGAAGCTGGGCACACAAGGACTTGAAGGAGGAGCTGGTATACCCAGGTCCATTATCAGTTTTTAAAATTTTGGGTTTAGGGGCCACAGTGAGACAGTAAAGGACATGGTCAATCACATGTCTTGTGGCTTCTCCTGCATGGAGGGAGGCACAGAGGAATCCACTAAAAGTATCGATAGAGACATGAACATATTTTAGTTTACCAAAGGAGGAAAGGTGAGTGACATCCATCTGCCATATCTCTCCTGGCCTAAGACCACAAGGACTGACACCCAAATGTGGTTCAGGGAGGAAGGTAATACAGGACTGACAATTTTTAACAATGGTCCGGACCTGTTCTCTAGTAAGGGAAAACATAAGACGGAGGGTGTGGGCATTAAGATGATGTAGTCGGTGGGCTTCTTGAGCTTGGGTGAGGGGATCAGTTTGGACAGGAAGAGCAGCTCCCAGAAGAGGAGTACAGGTGTCAAGGTCCACGCGCGCATTTTGTTCTGTCAGAGGCCCAGGAAGATCTGAATGTGCGCGAATGTGGCCAAGAAAGAAGGGCCAAGAACACTTAGAAATGAGTGTTTGTATTTGAGTGAAAAGGGGAGAAGCATTGGTATCAAGCTTTATGAAGGGAACTGTTTCCAGGAGGGGAATGGAAGAGGCAACATAAGCACTGTCAGTATAAAGGTTAAAAGGGACATCTGGGAGAAGTTCGAAGGCATGGTGAACTGCCTCAAGTTCCATGAGCTGTGCAGAACAATGAGGGGTTTGTTTTTGAAGAATTTGTCCATCGATAGAAAGGGCTGCAAGACCTGTGGAAGAACCTTCAGTAAAAACAAGAGAAGTATGAGGGATGGGGTCCGACCATGTAAGAAGTGGGAAGACAACTGTTTGACGTTGGAGAAATTGGATTAGTTTATCTGCAGGGTAATGATTATCTATAGAGCCAGAGAAGGAGATGCAGGAAACAGCCCACTCATCAGAGTGTTGTAGAAGCCATTGAACCTGTGAAGCATTATAGGGTGTAATGATAAAGTGGGGGTCTCTTCCAAAGAGTTTAGTAGCAACCTCACGTCGTTGTTGTAGGAGCAAGGCCACAAGGGAAGGGTAGGTAAAAAGAACTTTGGAGGGAGTGGCTGGAAGGTGTAGCCAGAAGAGGGGTTGGTCTTGCCAGAGCAATCCTGTGGGAAAAAAAGGGGAGGGAAATATAAGAAGAAAAAAGGGTTGAGAGGGGGTCATAATAACTAATGGACTGTTGGAATATAGCAGCCTCTACCTTGGACAATGCTTTTATAGCTTCTGGTGTTAAGGTTCTAGGGAAAGGGGGGTTTGAATTGCCTCTTAAAATGTCAAAAAGAGGTTTAAGGTCTCCAGTAGTAAGCTTAAGATAAGGGCGTAACCAATTAATATCTCCCAATAATTTTTGAAAGTCATTGAGAGTATTAAGAGAGTCTTGTCTAATCTGGACCTTCTGTGAACAGATAAGGGAGGACCCTAGTTCGAACCCCAAAAAGAAAAAGGGTGGTTGCTGTTGTATCTTATCTGGGGCAATTTTAAGCCCTAGGGCAGTCAGATTAAGAACTAGGTCTTGAGCAGCCCCCAATAATTGATTTTCATGGGCTCCTGCCAAAAGGATATCGTCCATATAGTGAATAATGTATAGGTCAGGGTACTTAAGGCGTAAGGGGTCTATGGCCTGGGCTACAAATTTTTGGCAGAGGGTAGGACTATTGGCCATGCCCTGGGGAAGGACATGCCATTGAAACCTAGGTGAAGGTCCAATTTGATTAACGACAGGAAGACTAAAAGCGAAACGTTTAGAATCTTCAGGGTGTAAGGGAATGCAAAAGAAGCAATCTTTGAGGTCAACAACAAGCTTAAAGTAGCCACGAGGGATGGCCACTGGTGAAGGCAGACCAGGTTGGAGGGCCCCCATGGGGACCATAGTCTTATTAATTTCTCTTAGATCTTGTAGAAGGCGCCAAGAGCCATTTTTCTTTTGAATGACAAAGATAGGTGTATTTCAAGGTGAGGTGGAGGGTTCAATATGACCTGCCTAAAGTTGCTCCTGCACAAGCTTTGATGCGGCAGTCAATTTATGGAAGGGGAGGGGTCACTGATCGATCCAGACCGGGGAATCACTTTTCCAAGTTATTTTGTCAGCCTGGAGTGCAGGAGGTGAGTGGCCCTTATGAAAAAATTTTTTTGAATCCTAGGCCATGGCAATCATTCTTTAGGACAGGAATGATGGGGTCAGGGCGACCTTGTCCAATTTTTCCCAGGCCCTGACCGGGCAATAGGCCCTGGTCTAGGAGCTGGTGAGTGACCGCAGGTGAAGGGCTGTAAAGAAAAACTCCCATCTGGGAAAGGATATCTCGGCCCCAGAGATTTAAAGGGAGCCCAGGGACAATAAAGGGCTGAACAGCTCCTGAATGACCATCAGGGTCCTCCCAGTGTAGAACCTTGAAACTTTGCAAGGTATTTGTGGAGACCCCAATGCCCTGAAGGTGAGTTAGGGAAGGCTGACAGGGCCAAGAGGACAGCCAGGAGGCCTGTGACAGGACAGTGGAGTCTGCACCTGAATCTAAAATGCCGTCAAAAATTTTGCCATCCAGTTTTAGCTTTAGACAAGGGCGATCTTGAGTAAGTTGCTGTATCCAATAAACTGACGGGGAAGAGGAGGGAGACTGTGGGGAGGGAGACTGTAAGGAGTCTTGTGTGGCGGGAGACCTAAGGGAGGATAGGGAAAAAGCGCGAGCAATAACTTGTCCGGAGTAAATTGTAAGTGGGCCCTGAGTGGCCGTGGCGAAAAGATACAGGGGATTAGGAAAGAGAGGCTTAAGAACAAGAGGGTAGGTCAAAAGTCCTAAGAGTGTGGAGGATGTGAGTCCTAAAATAAGAAGAGGGGAGTTGGAGGGAGGGAGCTCGCGGAAGGCCACAGGCAGCGAGAGGGTCCCATCTTCCGGAATTAGTACTGTTGAGGTGGTGGCACAGAGGTCCAGTCCTGGGCTGGGGGAAGGGGGGGCCGGACAGAAGGCGAATTGGCAGCGGGGAGAGAGATTAAGGGTGGTGGAAGGCTGGCTGGCAGTACCGGAGTTTGCTGGATCTGTCCCGTAGCAGGCTGGAATGGAATCGGGTGAAGGGCCCGGGACTGGCCCCCATAGGAGTTTCCCGAAGGCAGGGGGAGAGGGTTACCCATGGCATCCGTTCTTGAACGACAAGTGTTAGCCAAATAGCGGCCGCGATGACAGTGTGGGCAGACAGTTTTAGGAGGAAGCCTAGAAATAGTTCCCATGGGTGTCAGACTCAAGAAGGAATTTTGAGAGCCCTGAGGCATAGCAGTGGGACAAGTCCGAGCAAAATGTCCAGGTTGGCCACAGCAAAAGCAAACCTGGGAAGCTGAAGATTGGGACCCCGCCGCAGTGCCCACCGCAAGAATAGCCTTGGTAAATTTTTCAGTAATAGGGTCAACATCTCGGCACAGATGAACCATCTCATCAAGGTCCTTTCCCTTATATTTTCCTCTCAAGGCAGCCTTACAGGCAGCATTAGCATTTTCAAAGGCAAGCTGCGTAAGAAGTTTATTTTCAGCTTGGTCCGGACCAAGGGATCTTTCTGCAGCCTCAAGGAGGTAAGTCACAAAATCGCTGAAAGGTTCCTGGGGTCCCTGGAGAATTTTAGTAACAGGGGAAAGAAGTGCCCCAGGGGAAGAGACATTTCTCCAAGCAGCCAAAGCTGCAGCGCTAGAAAGCGCCAAGAGGCCAAGGGGGAAGGCTCGTTGTTTTTCATCGGTGGAATATTTGCCTTGGCCCAGTAGTTTATCTAGAGACCATTTTTGAGCAGAAGACTGCCCTTGTTGGTAATTTTTGCGGACGGCATCTCTGCACCGATCAGCCCAGTCAGCTCGCCAAGAGAGAAATTGGCCCCGAGTTAAAACAGATTGGGCAGTGGTGATCCACTCATTAGGAGTGAGGTGTCCGCCCTCCAACAGGTTATCAAGAAGAGAGAGAGTGAAAGGGGCATTAGGCCTGTAAGCGTGGACTGCTGTATTTAACTTCTCTAATTTTTTAAAGTTGAGACGCCGGTAGGAGGTGGCCCCGGAAACGACTTTGTTTATTTTTTCTTCCTCAGTGTCAGAAGAGTTGCAAGAGTTATTTGAGTAATCAGAGTTATTTGAACGAACAGAGGAGGCGCGGGAGTGTGTGGCAGATGGAGCGGGTGCAGGATCTTTGCCCGCAGCCTCAGCCTTTTCGGAGGATGGGGGAGGAGCAGGATTAGATTGAGAGCAAGTAACAGGGAATGTAAGGCGTGGAACGGAAGGCTGTGAAAGACGAGAATTTAAAAGTGAAAGCTGTTTTTGAAGTCGAGCGATTTCAGCGGCATCTTCGAGCTGGGAGTGAAGATGGGCTTTTAGGTTACAAAGGCAAGAAAAATATCTGCAGGAAGGAGATTGATTATAGGGGAGGACAGGAGGCTGCAGTTTATGGGGTGAAGCTGTAAGAGGTGGCCACTCTTCAGAATGATCCCCAGCAGCTTTTTCTTCAAGGCTGTGGCGTCGTCAGGGTTAAGGGAATCTCCAGGATTAACAAAAAGGACAGCAGGGGGCGGAGAAGACATTGTAGTGGGTGGAGAGGCAGTCTTGGAATTCTTACTGTTAAGAGGAATAACAGGCGCGCAGAAAGGGGAATAGCCGCGTTCCATAGAGGAGGCAGGATCTTCATAAGCAGGGAGAGGCAGAGTCGGGTAGAGGGAAGAGGAAGGGGGGACAGAGACAGGGCGGGTTTGTTGTTGAGGAGCGGCCTGGTACGAGGTCTGTGCTAAAGGGGGAAAGGGGTCGGGCTGGGAACTATTAGGGGGCATATCGATCAGGGTGAAAGAGGATCATTGGGTAGAAGAATGAGAGGAGGCACGAGAAGATTGGCAAGAGGGCGGGAGGGACTCACGCAGGCATAATTCAGCAACAGAAAGAAGTTGTTTTTGGCCACTATCGTTTTCAGCCGATTCAATTACATCTCTAATAAGCCCCCAGTAAGAGAATACACTGTGTTTGACTGCATCATTGCCTTCTTTTTCAATTAAGGCATTTAGTTCCCTGTCCACCTTTTGCCATTTTTCAGAGTGAATAGTAGGACCATCAATCATAAACCATGGACACGTATCAGCAATAAAAACAAAGAACTGCACCAAGTTTTTCTTTTTACCCTAATGCCTCTCTCTCTGAGAGTTTCCTTTAAGTCCTGAACGAATCGGACTTCCTTGGACATAGAATGGCCCATTCTTGAGAAAATGCGGATGGATGACTCACCTAATAACAAGACCAGCCGGGCGCAGGACGAGTTATGAAAAACCAAACGGGATCCCTTAGTCCATCCGGGGGCGATCCGTGCCTCAGCCCCACGTCGGGCACCACTGTTCCCGACCCGTGGGTTCAGTTATTCGTGGAGTAGCGAGGAGGGTCAGGACCTGTGAATAAAGAATTGGGTGAAAGAGAGACACGAGCCCAGGAAAAACTTTGCTTATCGAGGGCCGTTTATTGTAAGGGGGTATCCAAATTTAAAGTGAGCTTCTGAAAGGGCAGGGGTGGGAAGGAATGCAGTGGAAAGTTACAAAATCTTCTGGGCCAGGCCCAAGGGCAGCAGGTGTGGAGTGGGGCGATTATACAGAAGTCTCGATACACCGAATGTTCTCTTTCTCAAGGTCAGGCTGGATCTTTGTGGTAGCCAGGCAGAATAATTATCTCAAGTATGCAGACAGCTGTGGCTTTCAGCCAGCAGGGCCTCTTAGCCACTGGGGCAGGTCAGGCAAGGTCCTATGGCTCCTGACAGTGTGTATCCACATTAAAATAGCTAAGGTATCATCCCTAGCTGCTCTGAACTGTGTCTTAGACCATACTCCCACTAACAAACTTCAATCAAGGATTTTATATTTTGATGATCAGATGATCCATTTATTTACATAAAATAAATTTTATTTATTGTCTTCTTTGTAAAAACACATTGCAGACTATATTTCTTGTGCTTTGTTTGTTGAATTCTCAGTCAGTCTTTGAAAATTGTTTTGCCATCATTCCAAATTTACAGAAACTGTATTATGGACAATATTCTGTTCCCTTGAAATTTCTTTGTTGAAGCCTTGGCCCACTATTTTAAAATATAAATGTATTATATTTAGGTCCTCTCAAAGGGTAATTTAGGAAAAATGAGACAATTTTATACTATCAGGTACAAATACTTTACAGAACACCAAGTCATATTTTATTCCTCTATTCTTTGTGACTATAACAAAATACAAAACGACTTATTTAATAGTGAAAAAAGGGTTTATTTATCTCATAGTTTAGCACCCAGAGACCAAGTGAATAGTAGAACCCAAATTATGGCAGAAGTATTGGTTTTACTTTCTGCATTTCACTGAAATAAACACAAAATATAGCAACAATTAAAAATAAAGTCCATTATCAGTTGGTCAGTCTACAGTGCAAGTCAGGAAGGGATTACCACCAACTACGTTGTTCTTACCATTCGCCTGTCGTCCCAGTGCAACAAAATATCAAACCATGCTTCATAATTATTTTTCAATATTTCTGGAAGTATCTGGAGAAGTCTTTATGTCCGGGCTATTTTTTGTGACTTTGAGCATATTTGGAAACATGATTTATTTTCAAAGTATGTGACAATCTAGCCTTGTAGAAGAAATGGAGCAAAAAGAGAACTCTTGTATATGTAATGAAATCCCAAAGGGAAATTAGAAATAACTCAGAATTTTATATGCTTCTTATACAAGCTTACATTTTTCTGCTTGAATACAAAAATCAAAACAATGATAGGAAAACCTTTAATTAGGAAATGATACATTCTTTATATTGAGACACCAAGCTGCTACTAACTACAAAAACAGAATTTCCTAATGAAGCTAAAGTTGGGAGATTAATTTTTCTCTTGTATTCATCTTAATGAAGAGTAACAATTGACTTGACAGGCTAATTATTATAACATCCTGGGTCCACAGTGTGCAATAAAAGTTATAATGTTCCAGTCAATCAAAACCTTTTGCTTCTGGTACCGTGCTTGAATTCTTTCACTTCTTTGTTTGTGATGTTAACACATGCAAATTACTGAAGGTGTTATTCTTAAGTATGAATAGAAACATGACATAACCTTCACATATTCCTCCTTCAATGGAATATTTCCTTGTAACTTCTGTTATATTGAGGATGAGTTATTTCCATTTTACAAATATTATGATATCACTATGAAACATTTTAAAGTAGAAATTTTGATAACATGAAGTAAATCATTATAAATTTCATTGTTACATAATATAGGTTCTTAGAGAATAGAGATAGATTAGATGCAATTTAAAATGCCCAATAAATGTGAGCTCATTTTACGGTAGCTCTCATGTACATTTTTTAAAATTTTGTGTTACATTTGTAATTTGCTGCCCAAGGATGACACTCTTGTCGATGACAATTGCACCTTCACTACATAGTTTTCCAATCATGTTGAACAGTACCCTCACATTTCCACCTGGAGTCAGAGGTGTCAAAACAGAAACACACTACAGGGAAAAGAGGGGCTGCAAATCAATCAAACCTGCAATCTGCCAAGCCAGAATATTCAAACTGAAGATGCTGGTTTGTGGTGCATTGTAGTGTATATCTAGTGGAAGGTGTCTATGGTCTCAGCAGGTATTACTGTAACAACAATATTGAATGGAAGTGTTTCTAAGAGATACTGTGTGTCCTATAAAACAAAAGTTGACATTGTGCTTAATATTCTGATGCTATCAGTTGTGTGAATAATCATTCACATCTCCACTGTTTCAACTTTTCCTGTCCTGACATTTTATTTCATGAGTATCCGGAGAGTTTACACATAAAAAGTATGTTTTGAAAAAGATACACATGTTGAATTTGACATAATTCAACAAATTATCTATTCTTGAACATACAGAAAACTAGAAGCATAAGAAATAATCTAACAGGTGTAAAATACTATTTCTAGAACAAGTTTTCTGAAACATTATTTGACCGGAAATAAAATACGCTTACATATTATATGTTTCTTGAACCAAGTTGGTAATAATACAATTTGAGAAAATTCAGCACAGTCATTGGTATTTTATCCTAAATTTATTGCAATTTATTATAATTTACTATTTCAACTAAATACCAATATGGAATGCATACTTCTATAGCTTTTAAAATTTGGAGATATATGGACTCGGAAACATGCATAAATGGCACATGTATGTTTATATGAAGAGAATAAAAAATGTTCAAGTCTGTGAAATTACATGCAGTAGGAGTATCACAGATATTACCATATGAAATTATATATCATGCTTTATTATTTAGTATAAAATAGAAAACGTTTAAATACATTAAAATATTAATTATAATATAATTTTAAACTATAAAAATGTAGTGGTTTCTATCTGTTCATTTTACATCATAATGTTTTAGGCAGAGCTAGTTAGTGGTTTATTTGGCAATTATTCTATTTTCTGACTTCTGAAACTTCTGATGATAAATGCAGATATGAGAATAACTCTACCTCACCTGCCATTTGCAACAGATTCTGAAGTTCAGTCATTTCACGGAATCATTTAATGTTGGCTCCTTTTGAAACTAAGAATTCTTTAATTGATTCTTTCCCTGCAAAGAATACTTGAAACCAACGAAAGCATATTATCACATATCAATAAGTCTGTACCTCCTAAATAATTAGAGCAAACTTTCAAAAGAAGGATAATGCGTTGGTTTTATAACATTCATTTACCATTAGCCTCATAAAAGAAATTGATACCTAAGGCCTAAATTCTGAAGCAATGTTTTCAATTTTTACCAACTTTCAAATTTGCATACTTTTGAAGGAATAAAATATTCACTTTATACCATACAGTTTTAACTGCACAGTGTCATCACAATATAAAAATTTATGTTGCTCTTCAGTTTTGCTTGTGATGACTTTTTGCCTACATAAAACAATTAAAAAGAGATGGACTCTAAACAAATGCTTGGTTATGTACTATGCCTATTGAATAAGAGAGTAATGCTAGGTATGAAGGTCAATTTATTTAGAATTTTACATTTGGGAGTTGTTCCAATTTGCATCCCGTATGTTGGGGCATTCAGATCCTCTGCACACTGGTCCCTCTGAATCGTGGAGCACTCCTGCTGCTGTGGTATGGGGACCTCAGTGTTCCTGGTTCGGAAATCTGTTCAATTCCCTGAATTGTTCACTGGAGCTTCCAAACACGGTCCACACTGCTTGGCACCATCTTGGATCCTGAAGCGTTTATAAATTTGACTGACCTTTAATTCAGCAGCTCTCACGTCTGTTTATATTTTGGATCCCTGAGCCCTAGGGCTCCGAGACAGAGTGTTTCTTTTAGCACAGACAAAGAAAGACCCTGAAATTTAGCCTGAACCCTGAGGCAAGAAATTTAAGATGTAAACCTGCTATTCTTCTGCATTGGAATATCTAATGTTTACTGCATGTACTGTCCTTGGTTGGTGCCATACTTTGAGCCCCTGGGCCCAGATCTGCTCATCATAATGTTCTACTTGTAGGTTTCTAGGACGCTTTGGATCCTTCTATTTCCCCATTCTCCCATACTTCTCTCACCTAGAGTCCCAATAAGATGTCCTCCCCTTCTGTCTCACTTTCCTGGTAGATGAAGAATTTATGAGATATATATATATATATATATATATATATATATATATATATATATATATATATATATATATATATATATATATCCCTTGGGCTAGTGCCTAGTTATAAGTGAGTATATACCATTTGAGTTTTTCTGCTTCTGGGTTAACTAACTCATTATGACCCCTACCCAGATTTAGCCAATGGACAGGACATTCTCTACAATGAGTGAAGAGTGGGGACTGACTTTCACATGAACTCTGGTGCCCCATATTTGACCACCTCCACTTGATGGGGAGGCCCAGTGGCACTCAGGGGAAGGACAGCAGGCTACCAAGAAGAGATTTTATACCCTATGATCATATACAGGGGGAGGAGGTCCCCCTCAGTCACAGTCATAGGGGAAGGGAATAGGGTGAAAGTGGGAGGGAGAGAGGAATGAGAGGATAGAAGGGATGGGATAACAATTAAGATGTAATATGAATGAATTAATAAGTAAATAAGTTAAAAAAAGAAATATCTAATATTGTCAGATACAGGACCCAGCCCCTGACTTGCAGAATGATTTGACATTTTTAAGCTTTGCTGTAACCGCAGTTAAGTCCCTTAAAGCTTTCTTCTTAGTGGACACATTGTTCTAGTTTACCTCAGAGAAATAATTAAATAGTTAATTTACAATTAGCCACCTTGAGGAAGTTATTTTCTACTTCAGCAATGTTAATGGATATCTCAGTGTCATTTCCTATAATTCATTCTACATTGCACTTATCTTGAGTTGTCTGTAATTTGTAGTGAATTTTTGTATCAATGATGCAAATTATTTGCTTTCTGTATATCTGTCCTGTGTAATTTAACTTTGTAATATAAGATTCAATTAAATGAATGGGATTCAGAAGGACAAGTGTCTGCAAAGTGCATTAGACATAAAGTAGAAGGAGCTGGCTGGTATTTGCTTTGCTTACGAGTCTTAAGGTGATGCATTTCCAGTAATTTTTCCTCTGTGATTATCTTTCATTACAATTTTAATGTCTAGATGACATTTCCTTAGTTTGTCATTTTTTACGCTTGGGCTAAGTGTTTGTGGTGGAGATAGCTGACTTGATAATCTCTGAGTATCTAATATGTGAAAATAGTATGCCTGGTGCAATGGTACATGTCTTTAATCCTAGCACTTGGGAGTCAGAGGCAGGCGGATTACTGTGAGTTCAAGGCCAGCTTGGTCTACAAAGCAAGTCCAGGACAGTAAAGGCTACACAGAATACTGTGTCTCAAAAAACAAAACAAAACAACAACAACAAAGCCCCAGAATGCTATAATGAGGCTTAAGGTATTCTAACATAGACTCAGATGTAAATTCCAATTAAACATTGTGGATATCACAGGTTGTTTTAAAGCTATTGCTTTATATACAACGTCCATAATTTATAAAACCTGGATGTTATGCCATAGGTCATCCAATATATATGCATGACTGAAAACTTATGTTTTTTAAAATTTATAATATAGACAAATCTATTCATATGTTATGTTAAACAATTTAATTGTAATTTAAATACAATGCACAATTCACAATTAAAATGAATGACTTAATTCATTTGAATAATCTAAAGTGAAAAGGTATTTTATTTTGAGTGGATTTTATCTAAAATTACAGTAAAGGAAAAGAGGTACTAAAAGTTATTGTAAAAATTGTAAAAATTATGTATTCTGATGAAAAATGAAAACTTAACTCTTAAAATAAATATTTAGTTTCTTCACCTCATCTTTGTGCTTATGTTTTTAAATAGAGTTGTGAGGCTCAGATTCCTTCACCATATTATTTAGTTCAGTGTCTTGAGTAATGAGTTTACAGGGGTTTCTTAACAACCATGCACCTTCCACACTTTCTATAAAACTTGTTTCAATTTTGAAAGTTTTAAGAGAAATGTAAATAGATACTCATAAATCTCAAACCTGATATTTCCCATCACTCTCATCATGAGGGGAAAAAAATAAATGTGAATATCTCTGAGAGACAACTCTCTTTGTGGCCAAAGATTGCTAGACTGGGCTAGAAAACTAGATAGATTTGTGCTGGAAACTTCACCCATAATGGCTAACATTCATAGTTTTGGAAGGTGCTATGCACAATACTGAACATGAAAAGAAATCAACGGTTTCACCCAGCTGCAATAATAACCTGCCAGGAAAGATATGCCCATGAATGCAATTGTGGCACAAATGTTATCACAGTAACCAAACACATTTTATTGGATTTAAGGACGACTCCAAGAGAAGAAACCAACATGTGTCACTGTGTATGAGGCCAAAAACCTGACTAGGTCCTTCCTGGGATAAAGGGGGAGAAATCTACTATAATTCTGTAGAAGCAACATAACAATGGAATAATTCATAATGATATATTTATATATTTATGGAGCAGTGCATCAAAGAAACATCTGTCAGTAGGTGGTAATTAACAGAAAATCCATAACTGGTCAACATACAAAGAATATAAAATTTTGTGGTGCCAACAAAAAAACTTGATGTATATCTCACAGCTGTCCCTTCAGGATCTAAAGATATATGGAGAAGAGGTGGAGGAAGGATTCTAAGGGGCAACGGTGGTGGATAACTTCAACAAAAACTTGTTTTCCAGACACATTAGGGAAGATGTACATACAAACTCAAATAGTCTGTCATATCAAGGTAAAGAACTCTACAAGCTCAGTACAGAAAAATTTTGACATGTAAGAGGACAAATGGTCATTAATTCCCACTCGTACTCAAGGAGAACTAACATTTGATTGTTCTGGGAGAGGAAAAATCAATTCTTTTTATTTTGGTATCACACTCCAGAGGAGGCCTCATGCTCAGGTGTAGTCAGCCAACACAAAATGGACTCTATGTTTCATTGCTGTTACTTAGATCCTAGCAAGATCATAAAGTGGTTGGCAAGGGACATGGAAAAGAATTTGACATGATTTATAGGAGGGAATCAATATTATCAAATGTACATTGTATCAGATTTTCAACGAATAAATAAAAACCTTATTTATCAATAACAAAAAATTATTGGATAACTTTGAATAATTAAGACAAAATTATGATTCCTGCAGTCTCATGACTGAAAGAATATCTTTCAAAAATTTAGTTTCTTAATCTATAGTAGGCACATGTGATACCATACCCAACAGTTATAAGAATTGACTAAACTATTGTATTTAGCATAATAACTAATCCTCTAAGTATGTTTAATTCCTAAAATATTATGAACATGATGATTTCTTTTACAGAACATATAGACTTATAAATATGAAAATAAACAACTGTAATGTGTAAGTGATAGTCCTTGCTACTTTCTCATCTAAATATCTGATTCTATAAGGTATATGAGAAGATAAGGGGGAAAATTCCATTTTACAACCTTCTTATGTATTCCCATAACTGTGTAACTCTTTTATTATTCATTTTAAAATAGCTTCTTTTATACTAAACTGAAGACACCTAAATGGGTAATGAGTTACATCTAAAAACAAAAGCAAGGCAGATCCACGATGGCTGCGAGCATTGTGGACAGTGTTTAGAAGCTCCAAAAACAATTCAGGGAATTGCACAGATTTCTGAACCAGGAACACCAAGGTCCCCACACCACTGCAGCAGGATCACTCCACAGTTCAGGGGGACCAGGGTGCCGAGGACCTGCATGCCCCTGCACACGGGAAGAGCATGAATTTTCTTGGATTGGAGCAGTAGTGGTAGCAGCAGTGGAGACAACAGCAGCAGCAGCAGCAGCGGCTGAGGTTTCAGTTCGGAGTCCTCTGGCGGAGGCGATTGGTATGGTGGCTGGTGGGAGTTGCTGTGGAAGAGGGGACTCTGGGCAGGATTTGGGTCATGCGGTGCCTTGAGACCCAAACTGGACTCGGTGGACAGTTCAGCCCCTGAGTCCCAAGTTCAGCTCAGTGTGCAGTGCCGTTGAGACATTAGCTCAGCTCAGCAAGCAGTTCTGCCTCGAGTGCTAGTTCAGCTCAGCCACAGTTCCCCTGCTGTGACACAGGTTGGGCAGAGCACACAGTTCCACCTGAGGCACTAGCTCAGCTCAGCGAGCAGTTCTGCCCAAGATGCTAGCTCAACTCAGAGTGCAGTTCCGCTGCTCTGACTCAGGCTGAAGTCAGCATGCAGATTCGGCCCAGAGTCCCTAGCTAGACTTGCCAGGAAGTTTGGGCCCAGAGACTCTAGCTGAGCTTTGCGCACAGGCTCAGCTGCCCTGAGACTCTGGCTGGACTCTCCACGCAGTTTAAGCCCCAAGTCCCGGACTGAATTTAGTGTGCAGTGTGGGTCCAGAGTCCCTAGCTGAGCTCGGTGCACAATTGCGCCCCGGAGACTCAGGCGGAGCTCGGCATGCAGTTTGGGGCCAAGTCCCTAACTGTGCTTGGCAGACAGATTGGGCCCAGAGACTCTACCTGAGCTTTTGGCACATTCCTGGCTCTAAGACTCTAGTTGGATACATGGCACAGTTTGAATGCAGAAATCCTGGCTGAGCTTGGCGGCAAGTTCAGGTCTTGAGTCTCTAGCTGACCACAGTGCACACTTTGGGCCAAAAGCCCCTAGCTGAGCTTGGTGTGCAATCCCAGCCCCAAAATTCTGGCTGGAATCTACGTGCATTTTGGGCCCAGAGTCCCTAGCTGAGCTCAGCAGACAGTTTAGGCCCTGATAATCTTGCTGAGCTCGGTGCATGGTTCTGGCCCAGTGTCCCTGGGTGGACTTGGCAGAGGACCCAGAAGGCTGTGGATACTTTGGGCCTGACCCAACGCTCATTCAGAGACCCAGAATGATTACAGGACCCACAGTACAGGGGAGCTGAGGATCACTGGCTGTGAGAGGCCAAAACGACAGGGCTAGCCTCCTGCCACCCACACAACTGAAGCATTAGAGCTTCCAGACTAGGGAAATTGTGAGAAAACAAGGGAATCTATCATCAGATTCCCTCCACCCAACTCTGGAAGCTATCCAACAAAAACAGACAGCAAGATGTCTAAAGAATAGCGTAAAAGCATACACAAAAAACCGCAAAACAACATGGCGTCTCCAGTTTCCAGCTATCCCAAAGAAAACAACCCAGAGAACTCAAACACAATGGATATAGAAGAAAATGACCTGAAATCCTTAGTAATGAGGATGAAAATGGAGGAAACAAATAAAATTCGTAATCAAATGCAGGAAGACACAGCAAAACAGGTAAGAGACATAAAAGAAGCACATACAGTGGAACTGAAAATTTTTGAGGAAAATACAAACAACCAGATGAAAGAAATCAATAAAACGGTTCAAGCTCTGAAGACCTATAAAGAGGCAATGGAAGAAACTCAGGAATATACAAAAACTCAGTTGAAAGAAATAAAAAATCAGTTCAAGATCTGAAAATGAAATTGGAGTCAATGATAAACACAAAGACAGAAGAAAAATGAGAATGTGAGATCTCAGAGAAGAAGGCAAGCAACACAAAGGTGAGCTTTTCTAACAGAATCCAAGAGATGGAAGAATGAATCTCAGGACTAGAAGATAACAATCACAGATCTTGAAGCAACCATTAAAGAAAATGCCAAACCTGGAATACTCCTGACACAAAACATCCAAGAAATCAAGGACACCATGAATAGAAGAAATCTGGGGAAAATAGGTATTGAAGAACGAGAAGATATCAGACTCCAAGGCCCAGAAACTATTCTCAACAAAATCATAGAGAAAATTTCCCCAATCTAAAGAAAGAGATGCCTATAAACATACAAGAGGCCAACAGAACTCCAAATAGAATTGACCAGAAAAGAAAAACTTCCTGTCACATAATAATCAAAACACAAAACATGCAGAACAAAGAAATTAAAAGCTGCAAGGGAAAAGGGCCAAATAACATTTAATGGCAAACCTATCAGAATTACACCCGACTTCTCAGCAGAGACAATAAAAGCCATAAGGGCCTGGACAGAGATCCTGCAAACCCTAAGAGACCACAGATGCCAGGCCAGACTACTTTACCCAGCAAAACTATTAATAACCATTGATGGAGAAAACAAAATATTCCATGACAAAAACAAATTCAAACAGTACCTATCCACAAATCCAGCTTTACAGAAGGTACTAGAAGCAAAACTCCATCCCAAAGGGTCAAGCTACAACCAAAACTACTCAGGAAATAGATAACTATCCCATGGCAAAAACACAACTACACAAATGCTCAACTGGAACCAACATCAAAATTAAGACTCTGAACAGTCACTGGTCATTAATATCTCTCAACATCAATGGTCTCAATTCTCCAATAAAAATACACAGACTAACTGAATGGGTACATAAACAAGATCCAACATTCCTCTGCATTCAAGAAACACATCTCACCCATAATAATAGGCATTACCTCAGGGTAAAAGGTTGGGAAAAATATTCCAAGCAAATGGTCACAAGAAGCAAGCAGGCGTAGCCATTTTAATATCAAACAAAATAGACTTTCAACCAAAATTAATCAAAAGGGACGAGGAAGGACACTTCATACTCATCAAAGGTAAAGTCAACCAAGATGACATCACAATTCTGAATATATATGCTCCCAATACAAGGGCACCCACATTTGTAAAAGATCTGCTAAAAAAGCTTAAACCACACATCGATCCCCACACAATAAGGGTGGGAGACTTCAATACCCCACTCTCACTGAAGGATAAGTCATTGAAACATAAACTAAGCAGAGAAATAACATCATTAACCAATGCCATGGGTCAAAGGGATCTAACAGATATCTATAGAATCTTTCACCCAAACAAGAAAGATCGAAGACGCAGATATGAATCCACACACATATGGTCACTTGATTTTTTACAAAGAAGCCAAATCCATTCAATGGAAAAAGGATAGCATCTTCAACAAATGGTGCTGCTCTAGCTGGAGGTCTATGTGTAAAAAAATGCAACTGGACTCATATTTGTCACCTTGCACAAAACTCAAATCCAAGTGGATCAAAGACCTCATAATAAAACCAGAGACAGTAAGTCAGTTAGAAGAAAAAGTGGGGAAGAGCCTGGAACATATTGGCACAGGAGACAACTTCCTGAACAGAACACCAATGGCCCAGGCCTTAATGTCAACAATTAATAAATGAGACCTCATTAGGCTGAGAAGCTTCTGTAAGGTAGGAGATACTGTCAACAGAACAAAGCGACAGCCTACAGACTGGGAAAAGATCTTCACCAACCCTACATCTGACAAAGGTCTAATATCCAAAATATATAAAGAATTCAAGAAATTAAACACCACCAATCCAAATAACACAATTGAGAAATGGGGCTTGGAACTAAACAGAGAATTCTCAACAGAGGAATACCAAATGGCTGAGAAACACTTAAAGAAATGCTCAACCTCCTTAGTCATCAGGGGTATGCAAATCAAAACAACTCTGAGAATCCATCTTACACCCATCAGAATGGCTAAGATCAAAAATTCAAGTGACACCACATGCTGGCGAGGATGTGGGGAGAGAGGAACACTCCTTCATTGCTGGTGGGAATGCAAACTAGTACATCTCAGAAAAATGAAAATAGGGCTTCCTCAAGACCCAGTTTTCTACTCCTTGGAATATCCCCATAAGATGCTCCAGCACACAACAAGAAAATTTGCTTAACCATGTTCATAGCAGCCTTATTCATAATAGCCAGAACATGGAAACAGCCTACGTGTCCATCAGTAGAAGAATGGATAAAGAAACTGTGGTACATATGCACTATGGAATACTTCTCAGCTATTAAAAACAAGGAATTCCCGAAATTTTTGGACAAATGGATTGAGCTAGAAATGATCATAATGAGTGAGTTAACCCAGAATCAGAAAGAATCAAATGGTATATACTCACTTATATCTGCATCCTAGCCCAAGGGGCATGTCCCACAAAGGCCTTCACTTACCAGGAAACTGGGACAGAGGGGAGGACATCCTATTGGGACTCTAGATGAGAGAAGAATTGGAGAATAGCAAAGTAGAAGTATCCAGAGGGTTTTAGAAACCTACAAGTAGAACATTATGATAAACAGATTTGGGCACAGGGGTCCCACACATACTAAGGCACCAGCCAAGGGCAATAGAGGTGATAAACTTTAAACCCCTACCCAGATCTAGGCAATGGACAGAACATTCTCCCAATTGAGTGGAGAGTGGGGTATGACTTTCACACGAACTCTGGTGCGTCATATTTGACCATGTCCCCTGGAGGGGGAGACCTGGTGGCACTCAGAGGAAGGATAGCAGGTTACCAAGAAGAGACTTGATACCCTATGAGCATATACAGGGGGTGGAAGTTTCCCTCAGTCACAGTCATAGGGGAGGGGAGTAAGGGGAGAATGGGAGGGAGCGAAGAATGGGAAGATACAAGGGATGGGATAACCATTGAGATATAACAAGAATAAATTAATAAAAAATTTTTAAAAATTAAAAAAAAAAAAAAGCAAGAGTTCCATTCTTCCTTTCAGCATTTTTCCTGTTATTTGGATTTACAGCTGTTCTCATTTTACTTTTCCCTCAGGTGAAGAATGAAACAGCCAGTAGTAACTGAAGAAGTAAACTCTGTTCTGGGAATCAGCACTGTAGTGAGAGAACAAACAGAGGTGTGGCATATTCACACTTATCTTTCTGTGTCCCTATTGACAAAGAAATTATTATCCACTCATATGCAGTGAGGCTTCTGATAAACTAATTTTAAAGTCTCATGAGAGGGTGAAGTCCCTGAAGAAAACAATTATGGGGAGGTTAAAATCTCAGAATATAAAAATACATGATGTTGAAGACACTAGCAATGCCATGTGATGAAAGAAATCATAATCTATTCCTAAGCCACCATGTACAAGAGCAGACACTATTAGATGTTGCATGATACATCCCTGCAGTAATTCATTTACTGCTCAATTCTCTAGTGATACACAAGTCTCTAGTGATACACAACCTGAGTGTTAATTGATTAAACCATGAAGATGTTTATGACCCTGGGCATTTAAAGCACATTCAGACAATATGATTTCAGTGTTTTGGAAATGACAGAAAGGACTTCAGGTTTGGATTTTTCTGACCATGTCCATCTGGCTTGGTGATGTCTCTCCACACACCCCATTTTCACTGAGCACTTTGCCTATATAAATAAGCAGGTGCATAGAACTTGCTAGTTACCATCTTTTTTCCATCCCGAACATAATTATTTTTATATTATTTCATGGACTGAGAAAAGGCCAGCTACTTTACCATAGCTAACAAACAGACTGGCAATTTTAACCCTTGCTTTGAAAAACAGTAAAGTAGGTTATTTGGTAACACAGTGTGGTAGATAATCATACAACTGCTACAAAATTTTGATGTGTGATATTTCCTACTCCAAAAAACATCCTGATAGAAGACTTTATTAAGTGATGTGGGATATTGTGAAAAGAGGCAAATAAACAAACTGAATGACTCAAACATGAAACGATTTTTCCAAACTCGCAAAACTAGGAATCTATTATGATGGTGTAATTTAATCTGGTATGTGATTAGAGCCCCTTTCAAGATTTGTATATTCACTCTATTGCTATGTCTTCATGCATCTATTCCAGGTTATTTGTGAATTATCTAGTGTCTCTTTATAGGTAGATGCTAAGTATGTCAAAGCAGGCTTCACTCTTATGACCAATTGAACTTATTTCCTACTATCTTCCTACTAATAATAAAAAGAGAGAAAAAAGAAAATAAATATCTAAAACCCAAGAAAGCAACCAAAAACCTACCCAACCCACCTTAAGGGAAATATGGCATTGTGCTCTTAGGTTTTCTTCTGGCTGACTTGAGATGAATAATACCTTTGTAGAGGCCCAAATAAAATTGGGTAAAATGGCTAAACAATCTAGGAATAGCATTTGTGGTCCAGTTTCTAAATGTTGAGAGATCCAAGGCTTAATAGAAGCCCTGTGTGTGACAGTCTGAATTGCTGGACCAATTGGGATCAGAAACTTTCTTCAAAGCTATCTTGGGAGCTGTCCAGTTCTTATGGAGAACAGCAACTGAAGCACTTGGACCTGGAACATGAAGGATAGGGTATGTCAGCTTCTATCATGCTCAGAGGAAGGAATCATGCTAGGTCTGATCCAGCTTCAAAGTCCGGTTCTTTTATTTCAGAAAACATATAATTTCTCCTACACATTATACAGTCCTGAAATTATAAGTATATAAAGTGTGCAGGGTGCACAGAGTGATTAAGGCTAGTTCTCTGCTCTTTGCATGAACAGAAGAAAGACGTCTATAAATCTTCATTCATGCCATATGCAGATTGGCATCTAATCCTAAATTACAGGGATTATGTAACCAATAAGAAGCATTGTCTGTGCATAGACATTCATGTCTCAACTAGTCTCAGAGTTATTCCCATGTAGTGCGATTAGGAATATAAATTACTTGCTTCTTCTGCCGATTTAATTCATTACATACCAATTGTAGTCCCCTCCTTTATCATCTCCTGATCCCATCATCCCTCCCTTATGCCCTCTTGCTCCTTCCCCTAGCCCTCAGAGAGAAAGGCCCTCCTCCCCTAACATCTGATCTCAGCTAATCAAGTTTCATTTGTATTACCTGTATCCTCTTCCACTGTGACCTGGCCAGACCCCAGTGATCCACAATTGGAGACCAGAGGCCATATCAAAAGTAGTCCCTACTCCTGATATTATGGGACTCGCCAGGAGACTGTGTGGCCTACATACTACATCTAAGCCGAGTGTCTAGTTCCTTGCCATGGATGGTCTTTGTTTGGTGTACCATTCTCTGCAGCAACCCACTTCTTCAACTAGACTTTTTAAATGTATGTTATTTGTTATAATTTATGCATATTACCTCCTGATTGTTATCCCCTCACTCTTATCATACAATTAACACCTTTCCTTCCTTTTCTGATTTTCCCCCTCCTCTAGAACTCTGGAAATAACCTATTATATCCCAACAAGATAGCCTGCATCTCCTTCCACTGTGTGCCCATTAGACTATCTTGCTAAGGGGCAATGACCAAATGAAGGGCACCCATGTGCATTTCAGAGGTTCAGCAGCATTCTCCCCCTTCTGTCCATGTGGAGAATTATCAGTTCTTTGGCTAGCTCTGAAAAAGTGTTCTTGGTTCACTGCATGCACTGTCCTAGACTGGTGAATCAGTTTGTGCAGACCCATCTGGGCCCCATCCTCATGCCTTGATGGACTCCTTGTGGAGTTCCTGTTTTCGCCCTGACATTCTATTCCCCATTATTACCTATAATTCTCATAATTTTGCCCAGAGCCCAGTTTCTAGACAAAGTATCTTTCCTTGCCTTGTTTGATATCACAATTTGTAGAGTATCTCAGAGGACATAATTTTTGTGCTAATATCCTCTTATAAGTGACCATATACCATGTGTGTTTTCCTGAGTCTGGGTTAACTCCCTCAGGATGATCATTTCTAGTTGGATCCATTTGCCTGAAATTTTCAAGATTTTCTTTTTTTAATAGTTGAATAGTATTCAATTGTGTAAATGAACTACATTTTTTAAAATCCACTCTTCAGTTGAGGGACATGTAAGTTGTTTCCAGATTCTGGCTATTATGAATAAAGCTGCTATGAATATAGTTGAGCAAATGTCCTTGTTGTATGGTAGAACATATTTCAGGTATATGCCCTAGAGTGGTATGGCAGGGTCTTGAAGTTGAAATATTCTGAATTTCCTGACAAATCACCAGATTGATTTCCAAAGTGTTTGTACAAGTTTGCACTCCCACAAGCAGTTGAGGAGTGTTCCCCTTTCTCCACATCCTCACCAGCATGTGCTGTCACTTGCATTTTTGATCTCCTTCCCCTAGCCATTATGATAGGTGTAAGAGGGAATCTGAGAGTTGTTTTGATTTGCAATTCCATGATGACTAAAGATGTTGAGCATTTGTTTACGTGTTTCTCAGCCATTTGATATCTCTCTGTTGAAAATCCTGTTTAGCCCTGTATCTCATTTCTTAATTGGATCATTTGATTTGAGGGTGTTTAATTTCTTGAGTTCTTCATGTATTTTAGATATTATTTGTCAGATTTAGAGTTGGTAAAGATCTTTTTTCAATCTGTAGGCTGTCATTTTGTTCTGTTGACAGTGTCCTTTGCCTTACAGAAGCTTTTTAATTTCTTGAGGTCTCATTTATTAATTGTTGATCTTACAGCCTGAGCTATTGGTGTTTCATTCTGGAAGATGTCTCCTGTGACAATGAGTTCAATGCTCTTCCAATTTTCTTCTAATGTATTTAGTGTGTCTGGTTCTATGTTGAGGTCTTTAACAAACTTGGACTTTAGTTTAGCTGTTGTGAGATTATCTAAATACTGTGTTTTCTTGGGTATAGTTGACCTCCATTGTGTTGGTGTTTTCCTTCTACTATCTTCGAAGAGCTGGGTTGTTATTTAGATAATGTTTACATTTGGTTTTGTCATGGAACATCTTGTTTTCTCCATCTATGGTGATTGAAAGTTTTGTTGTATATAGGGGTCTGGATTGGCATATGTGGTCTCTTGGTGTCTGGGTGATCTCAACCCAAGCCCTTCTGGGTTTGATGGTCTCTGTTAAGAAGTCAGGAGTAACACTGATGGGTCTTCTTTTATATGGTACTTACTCTTTTTCCCTTGCTGCTTTTAATATCTTTTCTTTGTTCTGCAGACTGAAAGTTTTGATTACTATGTGACAGGAGGAATTTATTTTCTGGACCAGCCTATTTGGTGTTCTGTTGGCTTTTTATGTTCAAGGGCATCTCTTGCTTTAGGTTGGGGAAATTTTTAATCTATGAATTTTTGGAAAACATTTTTTGGTTCTTGGAACCTGGCATCTTCCATTTCATCTACTCCTATAATCCTAAGGTGATGCCTTCTCATAGGGTCCTTGATTTTTTGGATTCTTTGCATCACAAATTTTTCTGTTTTAATTTTCTTTGGGAAAGGTATCCATTTCTTCTCTTGTATCTTCAGCCTCTGGGATTTTCTCCTCCATCTGTTGAATTCTGTTGATTATACTTATCAGTCCAATTCACAATTTCCTCTCTAATTGTTCCATATGGAGGGTGGTCTCCATTTGTGTTCTCTTTAATTGTTTCTAAGTCTGTTTTCATATCTTGAACAGCTTCACTCATTTCCTTTGCCTGTTTGATTGTGGTTTCCTGTTTCTCCTAGATGGCCTCTATTCATTTGTTTGTAATTTTCTGTAATTCTTGGATATATTCATTTCTTCTTTATAATTATTTAGTAACTGTTTAAGCATAGTTTTAAAGTAATTATCCTGATATTCAGCTGCATTAGAGTATCTATTGTTCTTTGGGCTTTCTGGTTGAACCATCTTGTCCTGGTTTTTATTGTTTGTCATCTTACTCTTTCCTTTAGGCATCTGCTGAGGGTGCTTGGGATTTCTAAGCTGGTAGTCTGAAGGGTGAGTGCCTTTGGAAGGAAGCTGTATCATTTACTGGATTGACATACAGTGTCTTCCTGTAGCTAGATTCATCTAAGTTCTGTCACCTAGGATCTGGATCTTAATAGTATTCTTCTGACTATTTATTCTCCTCAGAGTAAGCAGCTACAGAATAGAACAGTGGTTGAGAGGCGAAAATGCTGTGTTGTTTCCACTGCATTGATTGTTCTGCAGGAGGCCTACTCTGCTCTAGTATTCTGAAGAGTAAACAGTGCTTGGAGCTTGTGGTTCTCAACCCCCAGGTAAGCCCAGCTTCAGTGGGGATGTGGGTGGTGTCAGGGCTTCTTCTTATCCTCCCCAAATGTTCAGCCTGAGAAGGCCACAATACTGTGATATGGCTCACTAGCCTGTTCAGTTGTGAATATTCTCGAGCCTTTGAACCGCTGGTCTCAAGGAGTTTTCACTTCCTCCCATATTTGAAGGAGTGCAGGGTGCTTGTGGTTTGTGTCTTCAAAACTGGTAGTTGTCCAGCTGCATGAGGTGGGAACACGGTATTTCTGGTTTGTTCTGTTCAGTCTGTTTCCCAGCCTCTGCTCTGCTCTCTAGTCATGTTATATAATGTGTGCTTCATGCCATCTTGTCCCTCCATAATGTACATATATATATATACACATACACACACTTTAAAAATATATATATTTAAAACTACTCATGACTTATTTTAAAATATTTATTTATTTAATGTATATAAATGCTCAATGTGAATGTACAACTGCATGCATGAGGAGGGCATCAGATCACATTATAAATGGTTGTTTGTCACCACGTGGCTGCCTAGAATTGAACTCAGGACATCTTGAAGAGAAGACAGTGTTCTTAACCATTAAGCCATCTCTCTAGCCCTCATTCTTTACTTATATATATGAAAATTTTAGAAGAAATTCTAATATCTCAGGGATGTATTTGAGATAAAATAAATTTGGTATGATTGTAAGAACAAAATAATGCCATATCCTATATGTAATTTATATTCTCCATTTAGTACCATATTCTGTATGAGAACTTGTCCTCGAGGTGACTTCACTTCTTCCTGCATTCTGGGAAAGGCCACACACTGCCATAAAGTAGACCTGCCAGCAGTTTCCAGAAACTCCACCAGAGTTCCTCTGAGATAAAAAAAAATTTTTTTCACCTTCAGACTCAGCCTCCACCCAACCTGCCTGAAAGTTGACATTCCTGTGACACACATCTTTCCCTTGAGATCCGGCCTCCATCCAATCTGAACCCACTAATGAGTTGATTTTGACTACTGTTAGCAAAATCTGCCCAGCCTAAGAATATAAAAACCTTAAGATTCTTCTGTTCAGGATTGCCTCACCCCAAAGTGTAGGTTGACCCCAGTATGGTGGTTCAGTAAACCTCTTGCTCTTGCATTGAGCCAGTCTCTGTCTCTCATTCAGGGGTCTCCCAGAAGTGAGATTCCTCCTCTTTTAGTCTTACATGATGATTCATGTAGACCCTTCCTTCCTGACTCCTTTTTCCTTTTAACAATGCTAGACATCACTGGTCTGATGATATGTGTCTTTTGTACATGACTCTTCTGAATTATGTGAAATGTGTTGTGCTCTCCATCTTATGTTGTATCTTCTCCTGAGAAGAGAAGACATTTGATATGCACCAAACTATATTATTAAATTCATTCTTACAGGATAGTTGATGGAAACACAGACTACTATCTATTGTTTTAGCACCCTGGGCAAATCTAGGATTTATTTTCTTCTTTCAAAGGATACATAGATTTCTGATTGTAGGGATAATAGTGGCAAACACAAGCTGTTATTTGGAAGATTTGTGGTAACAACAGCCTTCATATGATATACCTAAGCTGAACATCAAATGTTTTTGCCTCTTATCTTAAAGTCCCAGGAACATGCTGAGCTCTGGAGTAATTCTGCTTTGACAGGTGCCAGAGAAAACATTTTTAGTATAGACTATCCTCAATATATAATGTTTAATCATAATTTTAAAAACACTGAATGAAGCCATGGTGGTGAATGCCTTTAATCTCAGCACTGGGGACACCAAGCCAGGCCTATCATTGTGAGTTGGAAGTAGTTTTTACCTGCATAGTGATATCTTGTTTGAAAAACAAATGCAGGAGCAACAACAAAAAACAAACAAACACACACACACACACACACACACACACACACACACAAATCAAAAAAAACCAAAACCAAAACCAAACAAACAAAAGAACCATGTACCAGGCTCAGACATTTGGCATGATTTTTAAAAACTCAAGATAGGAATGTAAACATATTCCTAGAAGATCCTTTTAGCAATTATTGTTTAAATATAACATCAATGCTGTTTATTACTCTCAGTGTATGAATGGTTGCAAGTTTGTTTCTTTATCCATATAGACACACTGTCTGTAATAGGTACTGAAAAGATGAAGCATGCTTATTAGGTGAAAAGTCATTTCCATCCTGAATTAAATATCTGTGACTATAGGAAATTATCTTCTAAAATTTTAGTGTTCATTTTGTCCATATATTCTATAGGTATCTTAAATGATGCATATTGATATTTTAAATAGGCATATTATATGTAATGGAGAAAAGACACATTAAACAAATGCTACTGGTCAACACAAATGGCTCCATGTAGAATAAAAGTGATTCCTTATTCCTCACTCAACATGAAACTCACCTAGATCAAAGACATCCGTATAGGAACTGGTCTTTTGAATCCAAGAGATGAGAAGTTGGGAGGAAAAAGCTTGAGCTCACTGACAGAGGAAATGATCTTCTAAAGTTTAACCCTATAGAATAGGCATAAATAATCTCCATTAACAAACAGGACCTCATGAAACTCAAAAACTTTTGTACAACAAATGACATAATCCAAGTATGAAATGGGCTACAGAACAGATAAATATTTTTAATCAGATATATATTTGACATATACAAAGACCACAAAAGGTAAACATAAGAAAAACAAAACCAATTAAAATATGGGACATGGGGCTAAAGAGAAACTACTCAGAAAAGAAAACACAAATGACCGAGAAACATTAAAAATGCTCAACAGCCTTATATATCAGGGAAATGCAATTTAAAACTACTTTGAAAATTCATCTTAACCTTGATCAGAATGAATAAGTGTGGAATGCAATTAAAGACAAATTTTGGTGTAGAGATGGGAGTATATAGTTGCAGCAACTGTAAAATCACAAGAGAATTCTCAAAATGCTAGAAATGTATCTATCACAGAATTAAGCCATACCTAAGAGATTTTATCTTACTATAGAGATACATGCTTGTTCATGTTCATTGTTGCTCTATTAAGAAAAACTAGGAAAGAGAAGCAATCTAGTTTTTCAATCATATGTTGAATGAAATAAAAATAGGATGAATTTTTACAATGGACTATTATTCATCAGTTCAGAAAAATGAAATGGTGTAATTCATAAGTAAGTGAAAGGAGCTAGGAAAAATCACTCTGCATGAGATAATTCACAAACAGAAAAATAAATGCTGTATATCTTTTCTCATTTTTTGATGTTATCCTTGAATCATGTTCCACTTCCAATACCAATAGAGGCCAGAAAATTAGTAAGTGATGATAGAGAGTGCATTTCAAGGGAATGTAAGTGACATGTTGTGATATAAATCATTATATGTGAATAATAGAAGATGTGTTAAACCAAAAGGAGGATAGAAGAGCAGTGTAGACAAGGAATATAGGAAGGAATGCCTAACACAGCAGACATTTCAAAACTTGATATGGAAACCTAATACTAGAATCTTCCTATGATATATGCATGCAGCATTATAAAAAGAGGTTATACTGAGTGAGTTATTGTGTACAAATGCACCAATATCTATCAGACACTCATGGGTTAACAAATAAAAGTGGGATACTTTTTTTTTAATTCTTGGCAAGTGAGGTTCATATAATCCAAAACATTATAGGTTGTTGATAATGTTACTAGTTATTCCCTAGAACTTGACAGCTTGACCATAGTGCTGAACATACCACATACTTGAGTTACTGAAAATGAAGAAATGATGTTGATATTCACTCAGAAGCCTCATTCCCTGATGGTTAGTGTTCAAAGGACAGACGGGTGTTATGTACACTCCTAGAAGAAGACAGTGCTCATGAACTCTATCTAACTGTGAACCCTGAAAATTATCAAATGGACAAACATAAGATACAATTAATGGTGTAAGAGTAGTACCACAGTTGTTGGAGTAAATAATCTCTTTTTTGGATTACCATCTGTTCCACACATTAAATTTAATATTTGACATATTATATTGGAACCAAGAAATCAATATCTAGAGGGACAATGGTAGCAATGGGAAAATGCAATGCTAATTTTATAGTATTACATTAACTTCTAAAGAGCCATACTTATGCCAAAAAACTAATGGTTTTGCCCGTCCTCATTAGAGAAATTGGTTTTGCAGTAGATAGTGTTTGACATGCAGCCCTATCAATAGTAAAATTTCAAGAATAATAGAGGACAGAATGCTTAACCCTGAATAGGGCATGTATATCACATATATGTTATTAAGGATCAGGGAACATGGAAGATAAGAAGGAAGAAAGTAAAAGGAGAGATGGCAGATGTACCAAAAAAATAGTGTTTCTGAGAAATAGCAGGGCCATTACACATATCATTTTACAGCAGATGAGAGGATATATACAGGACTTTTGCAATCTCAAGTCAGATTAATTTCTAGCATGTGGACTGGGACAGGAGGTAGTCATAAGGATCCATCCCTACATAAGGATTCAAAGAATGTTGGTAGGTATGAGACGAGTCATTTATGTTGTAAAATTTATTATTATTATTATTATTATTCCTATTTTTTACATATACATTTATCTTGTTACACATAAATACAATAAACTACATACAGTAAGAAGAGTCATGAAACAATCAGGAACTATAAAAATGTTACATACATAATATTTTGGCTATTTTAATTTGGCAACCTTGATCGTTCCTATCTTGGTGAGTCTAAAATTTTGAATGGAAACCAAGATCTGTCATATATCATCTCTATCAACCAAAAACATCTATCTAGATCTAAAAACATCTTAACCCCTAAACAACTAGGCTTAATTGTAAAAGTAAACTATTTGGTATTCAACCCCATCAGAGACTTGAGAAGAAATAAAAATTAATTACCTGAGTAAACTTGAAGTACAAGTTAGCAGCTTTCAAAATGAAAATAAAAAAGACAGAGACAGATTGTTGCCTGAATTCTCTATAACATTGGAATATCATTTTCATCCTTTTGGCATAGAATATCTCACAGACATAAATTTCTGAGCCAGGAACTATTGAGAAATTGCTTACCCTGTCATGGTAGAATTTGCCCATTGACTCTGTCTGCATCCATGATTGCTCATTTTTAGGCAAAATTCTGTCTGTTACTGAAATGGGGACATTTTGCACAGTAGCTGGTTCGCAACATTTGAAGCCATCCCCATAAGGAGGTTCTCTCATGCTCATTATCTTTGTGGTAGGCTGAGTGTTGCCAAGAGTTAACCTGTCTTGTTGTCTAAGAATCTTTAAAATATTAAAATTATCTTTAAATGACATAGTCTGTAGGTCTCTGAGGCTTTTGAACTTCATCTAACTAATTTACCTTATCTATCTAAAATCATATTTATTTGTTAAGCCTAGGATGTATATTCTTGTGATAAAAATAGAGTAGTAATAGACATGATTATGACTTGATCAACTAACAATTAACTTGTATTTCTTAATTATCCTAAACAACCTGAAATAGCACTTTCAAAGTATTGGAAGTAAACCTTGTATTATAATTGAGTTGTATGGGTACAGTACCATGTATTAGAGGAGAAATATACATAATGTGTGTGAAGAATGGACTTAAATTTGAATTCTCTACCAATGTATCAAAATTAAACTTATTTTGTAATTCTATACCAATGAATTTAAAATAACCTCATTTGTGAGTAACAATTATGGCCTTAAGTTGAGCAGTAGATTCAATAATCTACTTTTTGTCCTAAAATCCTTATTTATTTCTATATCCTCCTTCTTTTTATAAAGCTCTATCTCCATACCTATGAAAGATGAATAAAGAAGAAAAGAGATATCCCTCAGTCTAACCTCATCTTCTCTCTATATAACAACAATGATAACTTATAACCAACTTCCAATGAAAATAAACCACTGTAGCCCAAATGAGCAACCAAGAACCAACCCAACCTACTTAGGGGAAATGGCACATAATTCTCTTAACATTTCTTCTGGCTGATATGGAGGGACCCAACCAAAATTGGAGAAATAGGTTGAACAAGCTAGGAATTGCATTTGTGCTCCTATTTCTAGATGTTGAGAAATTCCAGACTTAATAGAAGTCCTGTGTGGGACAGTCTGAAATGCTGGACCAATTAGGATCAGAAGCTTTCTTCCAAGCTGTCCTGGAAGCTTTCCTGTTCTGATGAGGAATGGCAACTGAAGCATTTGGGACTGGAACATTATGGAAGCAGAATGTCAGCATCTAGCATGCTGAGAGGAGAGAATCTTATCAGGTCTGATTCAGTGTCAGTGCCTGTTCTTTTGTTCTGAAAATATATAATTTCTCACAAACATTGTACATTCCTAAAATTATAAATGTATGAGGTGTAAAGGATGCAAAGAACAATTAACACTGGTTCTGTGCTCTTTGTATGAGTAGAAGAAAGACATATGTAAATCTTTATTCTTGTCAAATGAAGAATGACATCTAATAATAAGTCACAGGGATTCTGTGACCAACAAGGAGCATTATCTATGTATAATCTTTCATGTGTCATCCAGTCTCAGAGCTATTCCCATGTAGTGAGATTAGCAATATAAGTTACCTGATTATTCTGCAGGGCAATTATTTACATCACAATTGTAGCTCCCTCCCTCATCTCCTTCCTATCTCACCCTCCCTCATCTCCTCTCCCTCCCTCCCCTATTACTCAGAAAGGGGAGCATTCCTCCTTTAACATCTGACCTCAGCCTATCAAGTCTCATCTGTACAACCTGTATCCTCTTCATCTATTCCATGGTAAGGCCACCATGATAGGAGGAAGTTATTAGTATTGGGGGACCAAACTCTATGTCAGAAGCAGTCCCTACCCCCCATATTGTAAAACTGAAATGGAGACTGTGCTTCCTATTTGTTAATCTGAGCAGAGCACTGTACATGGTCCTTGGTTGGTGCATCAGTCTCTGTATTGTAGTGTGGTTATCCTTTATTATATGGCTAATATCTGTGTATGTATCTTTCTGGGTCTGAGTTACCTTACTTTGGATGATCTTTTCTAGTTCCATCCATTTGCTTGGAATTTTCAATAGCTGAGTAGTATTCAATTGTGTAAATCTACCACAGTCTCTTTATCCATTCTTAAGTTGAGGGACATCTAGGATGTTTCTAGATTCTGGCTAATACAAACAAGGTTGCAATGAACATAGTTGAGCAAATGTTCTTGTTGTGTGGTGGAACATCTTTCGGTAGTGGTTAGTGCCCAGGAGTGGTATAGATGAGTTTTGTAGTAGCACTATTCTCAATTTTATGAGAAAATACTAGATTGATTTCCAAAGTGGTTGTACAAATTTGCACTCCCACCAGCAATGGAATAAAATTCACCTTTAGCTACATCCTCAACAACATGTGCTGTCACTTGAATTTTTGAACTTAGCAGTTAAGATAGAGATGGTGTAAGACAGAATCTCAGAACCATTTTTATTTGCATTTTCCGGATGACTAGAAAGGTTGAACATTTCTTTACATATTTTCCAGCCACTGGACATTCCTCTGTTGAGAATTTTCTGTTTAGATTTCTACAACATTTTAAAAATTGGAATATTTGGTTTTGTGGTGATTAATAACTTGTATTCTTTATATATTTTGAATATTAGCCCTTTGTCAGCTATAGGGTTGGTGAAAATCTTCTTCCAATCTGTAGGCTGTCATTTTGTCTTGTTGACAATGTCCATTGCCTTACAGAAGTTTTTCAGTTTTATGAGGTCCCATTTATTAATTGTTGATATTAGAACCTGAGCTGTTAGTGTTCTGTTCAGGAAGTTTTCTCCTGTGCCAATGAGCTCAAGGATCTTCCCTACATTTTCTTCTAACAAATTTAGTGTGTCTGGTTTTATGTTGATGTTTTTTATCTACTTGGATTTTAATTTTGTACAGTGATAAATATGCATCTATTTTCTCCATATATAGCCATCCAGTTGCAAAAGCACTCTTGGTTGAAAATGCTATCTTATTCCATCATATGGATTTGGTTTCTTTGTAAAGCAAAATCAAATGTCCATAGGTGTGTCGGTTTATTTCGCAGTCCTCTTTTTTATACCATTGCTCAACCAGCCCATTTCCATGCCAGTACCATGTGGTTTTTATTATTGTTGCTCTATTAGTACAGCTTAAGATCCTGCATGGAGATTCCCCCAGCAGATCTTTTATTATACAGGATTGTTGAATTGATCTTCAAGGTCTGTCAAGAATTTTGTTGGGATTTTGATGGGAATTAAGCTGAATCTGTAAACTGCTTTTGGTAAGATGTCCAATTTTACTATGTTGATTCTCCTGTTCCATGAGCTTGGGAGATCTTTCCATCTTCTTTGCTCTTCCTCAATTTCTTTCTTTAGAGACTTGATTGTTTCATACAAGTCTTTAACGTGCTTGTTTAGAGTTATGCCATGGTACTTGATTTTTTTGTACGTATTGTGAAGGTTGTAATTTCCCTAATTTCCTTCTCATCCCATTTGTCAATTGTATGCAAGAGGGAAACTGAGTTTTTTAATTTGATTTTGTATTCAGCCACTTTGCTGAAGGTGTTTGTCAGCTGCAGAAGTTCTTTGGTAGAATTTGTAGGGTCATTTATGTATAGTATCATGTCATCCAGGAATAGTAATAGTTTGACTTCTTTATAATTTATATTCTCTTGATCTCCTTTACATGTCTTATTGCTTTAGCTAGGATTTTATGTACTATATTGAAAAGAGAAGGAGGGAGTGGACAGCCTTGTCTTGTCCCTTATTACAGTAGTTTATTTAATTTTCTCTTCATTTAGTTTTATGTTGTCTATAGGATTGATGTATATATTGCATTTATTATGTTTAGGTATTTTCCTTGTATCCCTACTCTATCCAATTTTTTAAACAAGAATAGGTGTTGGATTTTGTCAATTTTTTTGGGAGGGGATCTAAGGAGATGATCAGGTGGTTTTATTCTTTCAGTTTGTTTATATGATGAATTACATTGATGGATTTACATATAATGTCTGACCCCTGCCTGCCTAGGATGAAACCTACTTTGTCATGATGAATAATATTTTTAATATGTTCTTGGATTCAGTTTGTATTTCATTAAGTATTTTACATCAATGTTCATAAGAAAAAATGGTCTGACATTTTCTTTCATGCTGAGTCTTTCTGTGGTTTGGGTATCAGTGTGACTGTGGCCTCAAGAATGTGTTTGGTAATGTTCCTTCTGTTTTTATTTGTAGGAGTACTTTAACGAGAATTTATATTAGCTCTTATTTGAATGTCTGGTACAACTGTATCCATTCTGTCTTTGTCTTTTTGGTTGAGAGACTTTTGAGGAAACCTCTATTTTCTTAGGAGATGAAGGACTATTTAGTGTGTTTACTTCATCTTGATTTAATTTTGGTAGTTGGTATCTATCAAGAAAATTTTCTATTTTGTTTTTGTTTTCAAATTTTGTGGCATATAGGCTTTTGTAGTATGACCTAATGATACTTTGGATTTCCTCAATATCTGTTGTTTTGTCTCCTTTTTCATTTCTTATTTTTTGACTTCAGTACTCTCCCTTAGCCTTTCACTTATTTTGGCTAAGGATTTGTCTAACTTGTTGATTTTCTCAAAGTTCCAGATCCTGGTGTTGTTGATTTTTTTGAATTGTTCTCTTTGTTTCTAATTTATTTATTCCATCCCTGAGTTTAATGATTTCAAGCCATCTACTCCTTTTTGGTGAGTCTTCTTTTTGTTATAGAGTTTTCAGATGTGTCATTAAATTGCTAGTATGGGATTTCTCCAATGTCTTTATAAAGGCAATCAGTGCTAAGTTTTTTCCTCATAACACTGCTTTCATGAGTTTGGGTATGTTGTTCTTTCAGATTCATTGAGTTCTCAGAAGTTTTTAATTTCAGTTTTTATTTCATTCCTTACATAGATATCACTGAGTAAGGAGTTGTTCAGTTTCCATGAGTTTGTAGGCTTTCCATTGTTTCTGTTGTTATTGAGTTTCAGCTCAACATGAGCTGATAAGATTCAAGGATTATTTTGATTTTTTTGTTTCTGTTGAGGTTTGCCTTGTGACCAAGTATATGGTTGATTTTAGAAAAGGTTGTGTGACATACTAGGAAGAATGTGAATTCTTTTTTGTCTGGGTGAAAAGTTAGGTCCATTTGATTCATGAAGCCTATTAGTTTCATTACTTCTCCATTTAATTTCTGCCATAATGACCTATCTATTGTCGAGAATGTGGTGTTGACATCTCCCACTATTAGTGTGTGGAGTTTGAAATGTGATTTAAGCTTCAGTAATGTTTCTTTAATGCATATAGGTGCTCTTGCATTTGAGGAATAGATGTTCAGAATTGAGCCATCATCTTGCTATATTTTTAATTTGATGAGTATGAACTAATAACTCTCTATCTCTTTTTATTAGTTTTGGTTGAATGTCTATTTTACTGGATACTAGGATTGTTACTCCAGCATGTTTCTTGGGTCAATATGCTTGGAAAAACCTTTTTCCAACCCTTTACTCTAATGTAATATTTGTCATTATTGTTCAGGTGTGTTTCTTGTATGCAATAGAATGATGGGTACTACTTTCACATCTATTCTGTTTGGCTGAGTACCTTTATTCAAGAGTTGAGGCAATGGCTGTTGAGAGATATTAATGACCAGCAGTTATTGGTTCTTGTTTCATTTTTATTTTTATGTTGGTAGTGGAAAAGGATAAATGTGAGCTTCATTTCTTTTGTTTTTGTGGATGTGGGGTTATTTATTTCTTTTGTTATCCTGGGTGAAGTTACTCTCCTTGGGCTGAGTTTTCATTCTAATATCTTCTGTAGGCCTTGCTTTTGTGGCCAGCTACTGCTTGAACTTAGTTTTATCATAGAATGCCTTGTTTTCTCCATCTATGTTGATTGAAAGTTTTATTGGGTATAGTTGTCTGGGTTGGCATCTGTAGTCTCTTAGTGTCTGCATGATATCCATCCAGGCACTTCTGGCTTTCATAGTCTCCACTGAGAAGTCAGGTATCATTCTGATAGGTTTGCCTCTATATGTGACTTGACTTTTTTTCTCTTTCAGCTTTTAATATTCTTTCTTTTGTTGTTCAGTTTGCTTAGTGTTTTGATTATTAGGTGGCAAGAAGATTTTCTTTTCTGGTCCAATCTAGCTGGAGTTCTGTGGCTTCTTGTATAATTATGGGCATTACTTTCTTTGGTTAGGGAAGTTTTCTTCCATGATTTTCTTGAAAATATTTTCTGAGCCTTGCAGTTGGGAGTCTTCTTTTTCTTCTATCCCTATGATTCTTAGGTTTGGTCTTTTCATAGTGTCCCAGAAGAATTAAGATTTTCTTTGAACATTGTATCAATTCCTTCATCCATATCTTCTAACTTTGTTATTCTTTCTTTCATCTCTAGAATTCTAACTTGATGCTTGTGTCTGTAGATCCTGTCCTCTTCTCTAGGTTTTAAGTCTCTAGGGTTATCTCTGATTCTTTTTCCTTTATTGCTTCTATCTCAATTTTTAGGTCTTGAAACTGTTTATTTCCTTTTACTATGTCATTGTTGTTTCCTGTATTTTGCAAATTTCTTTAAGTGATTTGTTTAATTCTTTTATCTCTTTCTCTGTGTATTTCTCTTCCAGTTTGGGAGATGTATTTTCTTCCTTTAAGGTCTCTAGCATTTTCATAACCTCAGATTTGAAGTCCTTCCCTTGTACATCAAATGTGATTGTATGCCCAGGGTGGTGGGACTGCTGTTTTCTGGCAGTATCAAATGATCTTGGGAATTGTTGCTTGTGTCCTTATGCTGACCTTTTCACACTGTGATGTCTGTCTATAGTTGAAGCATGAGTCTAGTGCCTGCTTTGATCCAGAGGCATAGCTTTCTGTGGCTTTTATGGACAACAGGAGGTCAGATCCACTTGTGTTGTTGACTGTGGTGTATGCTCTGTGCTAGAAACCACAGGCACTGGTGATTTTGCAATCCACAGCTTCCCTTGCACCCTGGCAGTTCAAGAGTTGTCAGCCAGCTACGTATGTTGTATGTACCCGGTGACTGCTTGGACCCCAGACCAGAGCTTTCTGTGGCTTTTCTGGATGACCTGAGGTCAGGTTCTCTTGTGCTCCCTCTCTGTGCTAGAAACCATAGATGCTGATATTTTGCAAGCCATGGCCTCCTCTGCATTGCAAGGGTTCAGAAGCTATTCAGCAGTCAGGCCTGTGACACTAGCATTCAGAGGCTGCACACACATGTCTACAGGGACTAAAAACTTTTCTGTGAATTTTCTGGTGGTTGGAGGCCAGACCCATCCATGCTCCATCCAATTTGGACCCCTCTTACCTGTGGATCAACAGTACTGGGTTTTGTGATTCTCAGATCCTTCTTAGGTTGCTGAATAGTCATGGCTATCTTTCTGATCAAACGAAGTGTGTGTTTGGTATGGCCGTCTTGGATATTTCCTAGGGAAGGTTATTTTTAAAAGTGCAGGCTCTGGTAAGTTGAGCATATTCCAGTGAAAGCCATACCTCTATGAGTATAAAGATAGTATTAACAGCATTTCATTGGTTTGAAAAACAAAAATACAAACAAGAAACAACCTTGAGTGGGAAGGGAATCAGCAATGGTCCAGAGAGGAGCCAGAGAAAGCAAAGAATATGACCAAAATGCATTGAAGCTAATTTTCAAAAACTAATGAGAATGAAAAAAAAAAAAACCAGTAAAAAGGCAAGAAAAACCTCCAAAAAACAAATACATGTGCACCTGACCTCATGACTTTATTCACTTAATTTAATTAAATACGAAAACTTAAAATTTGTCCTAATGATTTTATTGTGATTCTTAAGATTGAAAAATATCTGCTTTTTGAACTTTTAAGTTCTCAATGAATCATTTAATCGGATTTCTCAGTCAGAAGTAGATATGGCAACGTTATCTATTCCAAATGTTCCATTGCATAAGAGCTACTTGGTATTTGACTAACGATCAAGTGAAAAACTTCAGAGTCTATTTAATTGAAATCTACTTATACATTCTTTCCTTTTTATCTTAGGCAGTAGTCTAGCTCCTTAAAATTTTAGTTTTATTTTATTCATGACACTTTTCAAATAATTTATATTTCAAATGTCACTGATAATTGTCACTTCATATGTTAAAGTTTGGGAATTCTAATTTCTCTTTACAATTTTTAATTACAAATCAATTCAAACCTATAGAAGGGAAAGGGAAATGTGTATTACCCAAAACATCTTGTTCCACAAATTATCCAAGAGTGAAGACTCTAGCTTCAATTTGTTATTATCAATGGTCAATTATTTCATTACTTTAACTTTAATTTCCAAGATACAATGTGATTTCTTCATTAATTTTTAGGTATTTGATACTAAAAGCTTTATTATTTTGACATAGTATTGTGACTCTATCATTCTGCTAGTATTCTCTAGACATACTGCCTTCTCTTTGTATCTCTCTCATGCGTGAGATCCAGGACTGAGCTTCAACAACTTCAGTGATATAAGAGGAAAAAAAAATGCACACCAGATTGTATGTTTTCTCCTTTTGTTATCCATGTTTCAATGTTGATTCATTTTGTTTTCCTTGGAAGGAAACTTCTGACATTTGTTTCCATGTCCTATATGATAAATGGCCTCTATACATTTTTTTAAATTTAACATCCCCACTGCAGTTTCCACTCCTCCTTTCCTCCTAATCCTTCTCCTCCACCTCCCTTCCTCATCCACTCTTCTTCTTTCAGAAAATGACAACCCTCAAATGGATATCAGCCAGCCAGGGCAAATCAAGGTTGAATAAGACTAGGGACCTCCTTTCCTATTTAGGTTGAATGAAGAAACCCAGAAGGAGGAAAGGATGCCAAAAGTAGAGTAACAGAGACAAGGACATCTTCCTCTCCACTGGTAGGAGTCTTATAAGATGGCACTTGTAAAATATGTGCAGAAGGCCTAGGTCAGTCTCACACAAGTTGGTGGTTTAGTCTCTGTGAGGCCCTATGAGCCCAGGCTCATTGAAACTGTAGCTTTTATCATAGTGTCTTGACCCTTGCAACTCTTACATATTAAAAACATTTTTTTTCACTTTACCTCCAGGTTATAACCCTCTCTCTTGTCACCTTCTGGTCTCATCCACTCTCTCTCATCACCTCTCCCCTAGTCCTCAGAAAGAGGGAGCCCTCCTCACTTATCATCTGACTTCAGCCTATCAAGTGTCATCTGGACTGCCTGCATCCCCTTCCTCTATTGCCTGACAAGGGGGAGGTGTTCATTGAGTAGGTACCAGAGTCCATGTCAGAAGTATCCCTACTCCTCATATTATAGGACCCACAAAGAGACTGTGCTGCCTATCTACTACATCTGAGAAGAGGTTCTAGGTCCTCATCATGCATGGTCCTTGATTGATGCATCAGTCTCTGAAGCCCTACTCCCAGCTCCCACCTGGAATTGTTGCTTCCATTGGTCTCCTTGTGGAGCTTCTGTTCCCTCCAGGTCCTTCCAACTATCCCCCAACTCCTTCATAAGAAGCCCTGCTCTCCTTTCCTCTCAGCATCTCCTTGAGCCCCTGCTGAGTGGAGTGTTTCATGAGGACATGTATGGTAGTCCCCATCCTGTTCTTTCTCTTCAAGTGTCTATTCTATTTTCTCTTCTGAATTGGAATTAAGCATTTTCCCTAGAGTTCCCCTTGTTATTTAGCTCCTTTATGTTGGCGTATTGTAGTGTGCTTATCCTGTATTATATTGCTAATAATCACTTATAAGTGAGTACATACCATGTGTGTCTTTCTGGGTCTGGGTTACCTCACCCAGGATGATTGTTTCCAGTTCCATCCATTTGCATGCAAATTTCATGTTTTCTTTATTTTTAATAGCTGAGTAGTATTCCAGTTTTTTAAATCTATTCTTCAGTTGAGGGACATCTTGTTTTTTTTTTTTTCCAGGTTCTGGCTTCCTTGTTAAAAGTCGAGAGTCTATAGTTATGCAGGTTTATGTATGGGTCTTCAATTTTATTCCATTGATTAGCCTATGTCTTTCTATGCCAGTACTATGTAATGATTATTACTCATTCTCTGTGGCTCTGCTTGAAATAAGAGTTGAATATACTTCCAGAAGATATTTTACTATATAGGATCATCTTGGCTATTGGTTTTTTTCCATATGAAGTTAAGAATTGTTATTTCAAGGACTGTAATGAATTTTGTTGGCATTTTGCTGGGAATTACATTGAATTTGTAGATTCCTTTTGGTAAGACAGCTGTTTTTACTATGTTAATCTGAGTGATCCATGAGCATGGGAGATCTTGTCATCTTCTGATATCTTCTTAATTTTATTTCTTCAGAGATTTGAAGACTTTTTTGTACAAGTCTTTCATTTGCTTGGTTAGAGTTACACCAAGATATTTTATTATTTTGTGGCTACTGTGAAGGGTTTTGTGTCCCTAATTTCTTTCTCAGCCTGTTTGTCTTATGTATAAAAGATGTCTCTGATTTTTAAGTTGATTTTGTATCCAGAACTTTCTAAAGGTATTCTATTAAAGATTTCCTTGGTAGAATTTTTGGAGTAACTTATGTATACTATCATATCATCTGCAAATAGTAATACTTTAGCTTCTTCCTTTCCAGTTGGTATCCCTTTGATCCCCACTAGTTGTCTTATTGCTATAGCTAGGATTTCAGATACCATATTGAAGACCTACAGAAGGAATGAAGAGCATTGCTATGTCCCTGATTTCAGTGGTATTTGACATAAGATTCTTTCTCTTTAGTTTGATAGCAGCTATAGGCTTGCTGTATATTACCTTTATTTTGTTTAGGTATGTGACTTGTATCCTAGATCTCTCCAATAATTATTTTTTTTAATCTATTTATTTTTTATATTTTGGCTTTTTGAGACAAGGTTTCTCTGTGTAGCCTTGGCTGTCCTAGACTTGCTTTGTAGACTGGGATGGCCTCAAACTCATAGCAATCTGCCTGCCTCTGTCTCCCAAGTGCTGGGATTAAGATATGCACCAGTACGCCTGGCCCTCTCCTAGATATTTAACATGAATGGGTGTGTTAGTTTGTCAAATACTTTTCAGCATCTAAGAAGATGATCATTTGTTTGTTTGTTTTTTTTTCAGTTTGTCTATATGGTGGATTACATTGTTGGATTTTTATGTATTACCATTGCTACATGTCTGGGATGAAGCCTACTTGGTTGTGGTGGATGTTAGTTTTGAGTGTTTTTGGATTTAGTTTGCCAGGGTTTTATTTAGTATTTTTGAATCATTGTTCATAAGGGAAATTGGTCTGAAATTCTCTTTCTTTGTTGTGTCTTAGTGTGATTTAGCTATCAAGGTTACTATGGCCTCATAAAATGAGTTTGACAATGTTCTTTCTGTTTCTGATTTGTGGAATAGTTTGAACAGAATTGGTATTAGCTCTTCATGGAAAGTCTAAATTCGTCTCTTGCTGGGCTCTTTTCATTAGGAGACTTTGAATGACTACTCCTATTTCCTCAGAAGATATAGGAATGTTTAATTTGTTTATCTGATCTTGATTCAATTTTTATTTTGTAAAAAAAAAAAAAATGTAAAATTGGCAAAACTTTCTCTATATATATCCAATACAGTTTCCTCCAAAATTCTTTTGACAGGCTTAATTGAACTAGAAAAAGAAAGACAAAAATAGATTGGAAACACAAAAGGCTGTTGATAGTTTAAGCAACCTTAAAAAGAAAAAAACTTCAAATATTGACAACAAACTATACTTCAGAGCCATAATGATATCGACAGCAAGGCAGCAGTGAAAAAGCAGGGTCTGTATGGCAGGGCACATAATAGAAAATGAAAAGATAAAAACATATACTTCTGGATACCTACATAAATAAAAGCAAAGAAACAAAGTGCATTGGAAAACAGCCAGTGTTTTCAAACAATGGTGTTGGTAAAACTTAGTATTCACATTCAGATGAATTAAATTAGATGAATATCTCTCTCCCTAAAGGAAAGACAGATCAAACTGGATTAAATATCATAATTTAAAATTGGAAACAGTGAAACTGGGAAGGACGATAGAGAGAAAACTGTTCAGAGCATAATTATAAGCGATATATATCTGAGTAGAATCCCAACAGCACAGAAAACAGCCCCATAATTGACAAATAAAATTACATGAAAATAGACCTACTGTGTGACTAGAAAATACCACTGTTGATGCCAGGTACAGGACAGTGTTCTGTCACAACCAGTTGTACATTCTTGTTTATCCTCCTCTTGTTGCAATGACGAAATGTGTACATCCACATCCTAGATGTCCATCAACAAATGAAAGAAGTAAAAGATGGTACCTTTGTACCAAGGAATTTTGTTTAGCTATGAATAAAACCTAATTATTAAATTATTCAGATAGATGAATATAGGATATACTATATTCAGCCAGCTAATCTGGCTTGAAAGACATATATTCAATATACCCTCTCATATGTTGATTCTGGCCTCTGACTGTTAAATATCTACGTGATAGTAACTGTGGGTAGATAGAAGAAAAAGATATACAAGACTTTTAAAGGGCTTTAAAGATGAAGAGTACAGAGAAAATTAGAATAAAATGTAAAGGGAATCTGGGTAAAATTGAGTGGTTGAAATTAAGGAAAGGATGAAATAAAAATAAAATATGGAGATGATCATGTGGTTTTTATTATTTCAGTTTGTTTATAAGTTGGATTACATTTATGTGACCCACAAATTCCAGTAGAGAACTCCTACAGCTAATAAACACCTTCAACAATTTTTCTGTATATAAGATTAATTGAAAAACATCAGTATGTTCGGACCTCGGTGTTCCTGGCTCAGAAATCTGTGCAATTCCCTGAATTGTTCACTGGAGCCTCCAAACGCGGTCCACACTGCTCGCCGCCATCTTAGATAGACAGACAATAGAGAGATAGACAGAGATATATGATAGATGAGAGAGAGAGAGATGGGAGAGAGAGAGATACAGCTATGTAAACCCAAAGGTAGAAAAAGGCCTGAACTAAGATGTAAAGAGGCCTGCTTCAAAATGTGGCTTGACAAATCTGGGCCTGAAGGAGTTGGTGGAGATTGATGGACCAAACAAGGACCATGCATGGAGAGGACCTAGGCCTCCTACTTAGATATAACCTATAGGCAGCTCAGTCTCCATATAGAATGGCAGGGGCTGTTCCTACAATGGACTATGTTACCTTCACTTTGATCACTTCCCCCTGGTCGGTTGCCTTACTATGCCATAGAGGAAGAAGATGTAGGTGGTTCTGATAAGACTTGATAGGTAGAAGTCAGGTGACAGGGGGGAGAAACCTCCCCCTCTAGGAGGACCAGGGGAAGGGAATAAAAGAAAGAAGGGAGGGACGGTGGGACCTGGAGGAAACGTGGGATGTGGCTATGATTGAGATGTAAAGCAAATAAACTTTTTTAATGAGTTAAAAAAAAAAAAAAAGAATGAAAAACATCAGTAGCCATCCTGTATACAAATAACAAATGGCCTGAGAAAGAAATTAGTCCAAAATAGTCATAAATAATATAATGTATCTTGATGTAACTCTCACCAAGGAAGTTAAAGACTTTTAAGAAAAAAAAAACTTCAAATCTCTGAAGAAATAAATTGAAGAAAGTATCAGAAGATGGAAAGATCTCCCATGCTAATGGATCTGGAGGGCCACCATAGTAAAAATGCCCATCTAACAGAAGCAACCTACAGATTCAATGAAATCCCTATGAAATTACCTACACAATTCTTTACTGACCTTGAAAGATCAATTCTCAACTTCATATGGAAAGAAAATAAACCGAATACACAAAACAATCCTGTAAAATAAAAGGTATTGCATAAAAATCTCCATCCATGACCTCAAGCTGTACTATAGAGCAACAGTATAGATTGGCTAATCAATGGAATCTATATGACAACACAGAAATAAGCCCACACACCTATGGACACTTGATTTTGACTAAGAAGTCAAATCCACACAATGGAAAAAAGATACTAGTCTAACTGGGTATCTACATGTAGAACAATGCCAATAGATCCATACATATCACACAGCTTAAAACTCAAGTCAAAGTGTATTAAAAACCTCAACATAACAAGACTAATAAATCTGTAAAAAGAAAAAAGTTGAGATGAGCCTTGAGCTTATTGGCACAGGAGACAACTTCCTGAATAGAACAGCAGTAGCTCAGGCTGTAAGGTCAACAATTATTAAGAGGTTAAGAGCAATGGCTGCTCCTCCATAGGTCCCAATTTCAATTCCCAGCAACCACTTCGTGGCTCAGAAACATCTATAATGAAATGTGATGTGTTCTAGCAGCATACGGGAAAAATATTGTAACAATAATAAATAAATCTAAAAGGCTTCTATGAGGTAAAGGATACTGTCAACAGAATAAGAAGGCAGCCTCCATACTGGAAAAAGGTCTTCACCAACCCTACATCTGACAAAGAGCCAATATCAAAAATATATAAAGAACTCAAGACATTAAATACCACAAACCAAATAATTCATTTAAACATGGGGTACAGGGCTAAACAGAGAATTCTCAAAAGAGAAATACTGAATAGCAAGGAAACACTTAGAGAAATGCTCAATTTCTTTTGTTATCATGGAAATGCAAATCAAAATGACTCTGAGATTTCATCTTACACCTGTCAGAATGATGAAGTTAAAAAACTCAAGTGCCAGCCCATGTTGGTGAGGATGTGGAGAAAGGGGAGTGCTGGTAGGAGGGTAAAATTGTAGAACCACTTTGGAAATAAATATGGCTCTTTCTCAGAGAATTTGGGAATACTGTTTTTGCAAGACAGAACTATACCACTCCTAGACATATACCCAAAAAAATGTTCTACAATACAACAAGGACATTTGTTCAACCATGTTCATAGCAGCTTTATTCTTAACAGCCAGAATCTGGAAACTACCTGGATGTCTGTTAACCGAAGAATGGATAATGAAACTTTGGTACATTTACACAATGTAATATACTTGGCTATTAAAAACAAAGAAATTTTGAAATTTTCAGGCAAATGAATGGAACTACAAAGATCACCATGAATGAGGTAACTCTGACCCAGAAAAATATGTATGGTATATACTCACATATAAGCTGATATTAGCCCAAGATAGATGTCCTCTGAGAGACTCCACCCAGCAGGGGAAAGAAACATTTGGTGAGATTTGAAGCCAGAGTCTGGGTGGAGTTTTGAGAGTGATATGGAAAAGTGAGTGGATGGATGGATGTAGAGAGTGCAGGAGTCCCACAAGGAGACCATCAAGGCTAGCAGACCTGAAACTTGGGGTGCCTGCCCAAACTGTTGCACCAATCAAAGACAACACATATAGTGAACCTATGCACCCTGTTCAGTTATAGCCAATGGACAGTTCATTTTCCAAGGTTGTGTGGGCACCAGTGACTTTCTCTGACATGATATTACTTCCCCTTGGTGAGGAAGATAGGTGGGCACACAGAGGAAGGGGAAGCAGGATATGAGGATGAGACCTGATAGGCTGTGGTTGTATAGTGGAGGAGGAGGCACTTTCTGTAAGAAGTCTTGGGGAGGGGAACAGCGAGGAAGAGGGAGGGCAGGTGGGAACAGGAAGATAAATAAAGTTCAGGATGTATTATGAATAAATTATAGTAAATTAAAAAAAAAAAAACATGATTAGGCCTATCACAACAATATCCCAGTCTCTGGTAAGAACTTCTGTCTTATTCATTGTTCTATTGCTGTGAAGAGATACCATAACCATGACAACTCTTAAAAAATAAAGCTTTTCACTGGTGGCTTTAACAATTAATAAAATATGTCTTAAACCTTTATGGAAACAGTACCTTGTAAAATAACTTTGAATCTACAGATATTTACTTCATGCTTTTAAAGGGAATTTTTCACTTTCTACAGCTTGCTGGGTTTGTGGTTTAATGATTTGTATAGAGCTTATAGTTAAAATATTAAAGTTTGGACTCAGAATTTTTAATTATTTTATCCTATTATCCTATTTATTTTTCCAATATTTCCATTTAATATTAGTATATCCCTTAATTGCCATGACCACTTGGTTTGAAACACTTGTGAGTATAACACCTATGCTATGTATAACTTGTCTCTGATATGCTTTGCCTGAGAACAGATTATACTTTCCTGATTGATTTTTAAGTATTTTGATTTACTTTATGTGGTAACTTGGACATGAATAGTGATTCTCATAGAAAGTATGGGTTTTTTTTTTTGTTGTTGTTGTTATAGTTGTCTTATGAGTATTGGAATTTTATAAGTTAAAACTAGGAAAAAGTATTTGGAAAGTATAAGAAAAAAAATCTTACAAGCCAAAATTAAACTGTAAAGCTTGCTTGCCTTCTGACAGGAAACAGTTCAATTTCTTTGTTCAGTTGACCTAGCCCGCACAGAGTCAATTCTACTTATCAATGGCCAAGAGCTACAGTTTTCTCCAGATAGTGGAGGGGGAACAGTACAGTCATGTTTGGAATGTCGTTCCCTGTCTTTCACTCTCCTGAGTTTTGCCCCTATTTTCCTCTTTTCTTTAGCTTTTCAAACTCTGGATTATTTGTAAAAGTTTTAATTCCCTGCTGCCTGCTTTTCTCTGCTCCCTGACTAAATTCAAAATAATAAGTGAAAATATGTTCATTCTTTGTCCTTTGTTTCCTAACAGTTAAATTCTTCAGGTTTATTTATTTATTTATCTATTTATTGTTTTTTTAAGACAGGGTTTCTCTATGTAGCCTTGGCTGTCCTGGAATAGCATTGTATACCAGGCTGGCTTAGAACTCACAGTGATCTGCCTGCCTCTGCTTCCCGAGTGCTGGGATTAAAGGTGTGTGCCACCACGCCCGGCTTAACTTCTGTATTTTGTCTCTTTTGTTCTTTCAAATATACCCTCTATTACCATAATTGTAACTATTTCTCAGGAAGTTTGTTTTGTAAGGAGCTACTCAGCAAAACCAGAAGCAAAGTTTGTAGATAATGTTTAAAATTCAGATATAGGTCTATTATTTTCAATTAATATACACATAAAGATTATTTTTAATTATAATTAATATATTTTCTCATTATTCAATTCTCTCACAGTCTAGTGATAGACTTGAAGAGATGATTTCAACAAAATTCCCTTTATAAATAAATTTCAGAACATCAATTCAATGATAATATTTATAATTATATTTTAAATAATTTGCAATCAGTAGTTTAATATGATCTATCAAATATAGAAAAGTTAGAGTTCTTCAAAGTGTTACTTTAACTAAATGAGTAGGGGATTTATATTGCCCTCAATACCAGAAATTATGCTTTAAAATAACTTTTAAAATATCAATAGATAGACCAGAAAATATAGAAAGAAGTAAAAAAAAAATACCTTTTTAAATAAACTACTTATTGATAATCATATTAATGATCTACTAATATGAGTCTATTAAATTGTAATAAAAATTTTGATTAATTTATATCCTATGAGATATTGTTTCTTTGCCTTTTTTTAGTAAAAAGGACAGTTGATATAGGAAAAATTTATATTTATACTCTGCTTGCAAATCAACAAAACAGAACACTTTAATTCTAAACTTAGATATTGAAGATTACAGCTATGCAACTTCTCTTCCAAAATAATAAAGTCTTTGCATAAACTGAGCATACTCTGGTAAGTCAATATGACAGATAAATTGAATTCATGCCCAACCTAATAAATTGCTCACATTTAGCCGGCATGCATGTACAGTTCCATTCCTCTTGATACATAATCAGTATAAATATAGGCTATTACAATAAAAAGCATAAGTTATCTAGAAAACAATTACTTATTTATACCAGGATCATTTATATGAAAAATATTCTGTGCACTTGGAATATACCAATCTATTTTTATATAGAGAAAGTCAGTTGTAAATCCTATTTGTTTTGCTTTTCATTTTTAATCTTATATTTCTTCTACTTCCTAATTTAAATCAAGATTCTGCCTCAAAAATTATTTTGTGTCATATATTGTTATATTATTTACTCTTCTGGAGACATAAAATGAAATAATCATTTCTTGTATTGGCAAATATTACATAAAGTCATAGAAACAGCAATGTAAAAGATAACCATCAACAACATTTTTCTGTTTATTGCTATGGTCTCTGGAAAGCTATATGTATAATCATATGCTAATTGGATGTAAAAATGTTTTTTACAGTGGTAAAGTGTGTGTGTTGTTTTAATGAACATAGAAGTAAAGACCAGCTGGAGAAATTTGTGATTAATTTGTTTGCAATAAGCACATATGATATTTAACTAATTTTGCTATAAGAAATTTCCAAGGTTACATTTACTAATACATGGTTCTCAGTCCTTATATAGAGCTATGAACATTCATATTTTCTTGAACATTTTGTAAGGAATTTTACATATTTGTAAAACACTTAAGCCTGGGAAAGAACAAAAATTAACCCTTCAGTTTTTTAATGTTGTATGAAATATTGCTTCTAAAATAAGTATATAGGAGAATAAATACAAAGTACCTACAGATTCTCTAGGCTTTGTAATACTGTGGAAGTCACATAATGTGACTCAGAAGAAAAGAAAACTTGCTCTTTATCTTCTAGTAGGTTTCTTAAGTAAGTAGACATGATGTTCTCTCATGTACCCTAAGCTCTCTTTCGTAGATAAAAAGAATCTATGTTTACTGTGGTAATCCAAATTCAAGATACATAAGGTATTACTACTCTCAATTAAAGAAAAATAATTTGTTTATGTCTTGTCTGATCTGGGGATAAAGCATGTGACCAGAAGCAAGTCAGCTGGGCTATATAAATCTTCAAAGACTAGCCTGACATCCCACTTCTAAATAATCCAGAAGGGTTTACAGCTTCCACCACAGGGCTACCAATTGTAACCAAATGTATTATTAAACAAGCCTATGGGAGACAGTCTGTATTTGGATAACAACAAGAAAGTAGTTTGAATAGTTTGATATTATTATACCAGTGTTACTAAGACTAGATTCTTACATATTTTATAACAAAACATATGGGACAAAAACTAGATTTTGAAAGATGAGTAGCATAAACATTAGAGGTTATTAATTGAAGAAAATTTTGATCCTTGATCAAAAACAGGGACAACTCCAAGACAGACAAGTGACTTGGTAAGTTACAGAAAGAAAAGGAGAATATTTTGACCTCAGGATACCAACAATGGAAGGACAGAATGCCAAGGACTAGGAAGAAAATCTAGAGATCTACAAATAGAGAGTGCAAGTATTTGGCTACACACTGATCAACATAAGTATAGGATAGTCTATAATGAACCTAAAATTTGGTACACTAAGCAATTACTGGATTCATTAAGGTGACTATGAGCAGAGTGTAGAAATATGATTCACAAAGCAGTGGGAAATATTTATACTGTACTAAGGGTTGTGCAGTAATCATTGGACAGAAAATAAAGAGATAAAAATGATCTAGGTGAAAAGGGCTGGCTATTATAAGCAAGCAAACTCTATCCTGGAGATTTCAACTTAACAGGTATCCTCTCTCATTCAAGCAAGTTCCTATGGTCTCCATCTTAATTTACATAAAATAAACTCATTCCAAGTTGGTTTACTTTGTTTCTTGTATAAATATCAGCTAATTGAAAGTATCAAGCTAAGTGACCAAAAGTGGAGGGAGGGGACCAAATGAAATTCTTTCTAAATAAAACCAGAAAAGGAAAGCATTTTATTCGGAGAAGCATAAAGGACACCAAATGAAGTGTTCTTCAGCAGCTTTGTGAGACATCATATGGAACTACCAGCACATCTATGATGATGAAACTGTACTTCCAGACAGTTCATTAATAAGGAAAATACAAGTTTTATTTAATTCAAAACCTACAGATGAAGATATTTGGCATTACATAAAAACTTTTTTTCTCAAAAACAGTTACCATGGCTATTCTTTATTTGGACAATAATATATTTGCAGTTATAATTTATTTGAATGTTAGGGAAGCCAAAGCCACTAAATCTAAAGAACAGAGTCATCTGAGCAAATCAACACAATGACCAAGACCAGCAGAGAAGATAAGGTAGATGGGAAAAATCCCAGAAAAAAATCCCAGAAAGCCCCACCCCTAGAAAAAAAAAAAAACAAGTAATTAATACCTGCTGTGAGAAGGTGAATCGCTCCTTCTCTTTCTCTTCTAAAATACAAACAAACGTTCAAGACCTATTTTAAAAATTACTAATATCCCCTAACTTTCTGTGATTGTATGTTTTTAAAAAATTAAACACCAAGCTCACTGTAATTAGTAGGTAGATAATTAACAACTCAATCCTTGGCTTGGTGAATAGCCAACCTGACAAAATTTAGCAAATTTTTTTATTCAAAAATAAATATTTTAAATGGTGATTACTTGGTTTGAAATATTAGAACACATTATATTGAAAATTATTTTTAATAATTAACATTGTCATAAACATTAAAATTAGGATTGTGAGAAGGTGATAGACATCTCAGCATTAGCATTTTCTACATAAAGCATTAACCTGAGTTTAATCCCATGATGCGTGATGGAAAAAAGGTCTCATTCCTGAAACTTGTCCCATGAATAAAAATAAAATCTTTTCATATTAAAACTTGAAGAGAACGATTAATGATTACTGAACTAGCTGAATAAACATACTAGAAAAAATTCTACAGTACGAAGTAAATGATAAATACAGCCAAGAAATCACAAGGAATAAACAAACAATTTCACTACAGTTGATCAATACATATTGATATATCTGAAACACATAATCTAAAAAGTGATAGGAATTTAGCCACATCTTTTAATAATAACTCTGAATATTAGTGGTCTCTGTTCCCTTACAAGAAAAAAACACAAAAAGGACAGACAAGCATACCAGTTTAGAAAAAAAAAATCTTAGGGAAAAGGAAGAGAAGGCATCAGGAGGATGCCATGAGGAGGTTGCCATGAGGATAGAGAGATACAGCTGAAGGCCAAGGAAGACTAAGATAACAAGTAAAATGGCACATTGCTGTGAGGTACTCAGACTAGCATAATTCAGTTAGAACAGATGAATATCTGTCTACTTATAGAGCTTTAAAACTTATCAAATAAATCTAATAGTATCTGCGTAAATTACGTGGGAGCAAGAGAGGGTACTAGAAAATGCTACAAATAAATAAACAAGTGGGAGGCAAGGGGAACATGTGCATCATATTTTAGCATCATTATTAGTATCAGAATAAGAAAAGCAAACATTTTGGAAGTACATTAGTCAATTAGACAACAAGGTCACCAGTGCTGAGTCCCAAGCCACAGACTCACAGATGAAGGACACAAATGCAGTGTGTTGAAAAGGAATCTGTGGAAAGTTGGTCTACTAAGCCTCTGTCTCTGTCAAGAGCTCACACTAGCCACTCTGGAGACAGAAATGGGTCTATGAAGTAGGAATGTGCCCATTATTTTTCTCTGAGAAAGACTATTCCTGAGGTTTAGAGATATTTTCTTCTTCATTCTCAAAGATAAAACAGGATCATATGAAGACAAAGTTGAAGGAAATCTTAGTGAAGAGTAGAAAAACTAAATATGAGAGAGAAGTTGAATTATGTATTCCATCTATCCTAAGAATTTGGTATCTGTATCATAGTATCTTTTTATTTTAATGGTTGATACTATGAATTAATTAAGTGAAATTACTTTAACCATTAAAATGAATTATGGTTGGCATTACATGCCCTCCTAAAAAGTCCTGAGAGGATCATTGTTTTTCCTGCCACTGAAAGTAAGAGCAGTGGCAGGCTCCCAGACAGTAACTTTACTCTTACTGAAAGGTGATAGATGATAGAAACATAGATGATAGATAGATAGATAGATAGATAGATAGATAGATAGAGATTAGATTAGACAGACAGTCAGACACACAATTCTTACCCAGAATACTGGAGTATTACTCAACTTGTCAGTAACTCAGTGATAGCTCCAGAGTACTCATAAAACTGTCAGTGGCCTACCCACAGTAATAGAGTACTTTGTCCACCTCTTAATGACTTATCCATAGCCCTGTCAGAAACTTACCCATTAGTCTAGTGTCTGGTCCTGTAAAAAAGAAGTAACAATTTTGAAGCAAAATCATTCTAATGACAGGAATCATATCTTTCAACAATAACTCTGAATGTTATAAATTCTGCAAGCAAAGACACAGACTACTAGACTGGCTCACGATTCAGGAATCTTCTGTTGTCTCTATTCTAGAAACACACCACACCACAGAAGACAGAAACTACTTTACTTAAAGGACAAGAAGTGTACTCTAGTCATAAGGTCCCTATAAAATAAACAGATGTTACTGTTCTAATGTCTGACAAAATAAAATTCAAACCCAAACTAGTGAGAAAAGATAAGGAAGTATTTTAGGGTTTTATTGCTGTGGAGAGATAACATGACCATGGAAATTTTTATAAATGAAATTATTTTATTGAGACTCCCTTACTGTTTCAGAGGTTTAACACATTATTGTCCTGTTGGCACGCATGGAAGCAGGCTGGCAGACACTGTGCTAGAGGAGGAGCTAAGAATTTTATATCACGATCTTCAGGAAGAAAAAAAAGAAGAAACCTGCAGGCTACACTGTATGTAGCTTGAGTATGAGAGACCTCAAAGCCCATCTCCACAGTGACACATTTCCTACAAAAATTACATTCCCATTTTAACATGGCCATGACTCTTAATAGTGCCACTCTCTATAGGACAAGCATTCAAGGACATAAATTTATGGAGTGGGGCACTCCTATTTAAATCACCACAGAAATTCACCTCATATTGGTTAAGTGGAAATCTCATTAAGAGGATATTATGTATCTAAACATACATGTCCTGAACACAGAGCACCCAATTTCATTACAGAAAAGACACTGAATATAGGATGTCACTGATTAAGCTCAGTTCAATAGTAGTAGGGGAGCTTTACTTGTCCTGTCATCTACTGACAGGCTATCCTGACAAAACATAAACAGAGTAATATTTGAATTAAATGGCATCATAGATCAAATGTACTTACAAATTCCTGCAGAATATTCTATCCCAACCGTGCAGAATCCATGTTTTTTTTTTTTTTTTTTTTCAGCAACCATGGAATAGTCTTTAAAGCAACTATCTATTAGGACTCAAAACAAATATAGGAAAATTGAAATGATTTCTTTTCTTCCATGTGAACACACAGACAAAAATGACAACAAAAAAAATCTGATGACAACTTTCTGATCATTTCCTCCTGGTGTGGCAGCATTACTAGGCCACAAAGGAAGAGGACACATTCAGTCATTATGCAACTTGATAAGCTAGGGTGGGTTAGTCAGCTTGGTGGATGCTCCCCCTTTCTGTTGGATAAAGGAGGGGTGTTGACTCTGTTTCTTAGCAATTAAACTTTATTATGCAACCCAACTAGCTTATAAAAGAAGGAAAAAGGTTAAAGGGACAAAAGAGTGAACCTTCCGGTAGCCGTTCCACGGGACGGATCCTTAGGTGTCTCTCTGGCCGGCGTGCTGATCTAGCTTGTCCGCTGCCCCTGCACGCTCTCCCTGCAGCCGACTTTGTTATTCTCTCTTCCCCAACTCCCTCAGTCATGTGGGAAGGACCGGCTCCTTCTCCCAGTGAGGGTCCATTAGAAAGACAATAGTCCAGGTGGGGTTCCCAGGTCTGCTTCCTGAATTCCAGACCCAGGATGGCTCCACTCAGTCTATCACAAGGTATTCATGGGGTGCCCCAAGGGTAAAGCCTGCCAAGACTGCTCCCACCTGTGACAAAGCTTACTCCTTCCCACAGAGGGGAGATGGGAGAAAGAGAGAGGGAGGGTGGAACCCAAAGAAGAGGAAGGAGGGGTTTACGATTGGGATGAAAAGTGAATAAATAAAATAATTTTATTTTTAATGAATAAAATATTAAAGGACAAACAAGAGAAGTTCCTGACCTTCTATATTTCTCTATTTTCATATTCTCTATTGTAGTATAATATATCATCATCTCCCAACCTCAAAAACCTCATTACTAGTCTCCACAGCTTCAGATTGGCTTCCAACTGAACAGAAGTACGTTGATATTTACTTACTTTTGGTGTGGCTGACTTTGGCATGTGATTTTTTAAAATTTACAACTTCTTTTTTTAATACTTTTATTTTATTACACATGTATGAAACAAATTACATACAGCAGGGAGAACTATGTGACAATCATGAGAATAATGAGTTCTATCCATGTTACATTCACAGTGAATTGGCCACCTCCATTTGTCCCATTTGAAGTAAGTGTCTTTCCTGTCTTGTTGGGTCTAAACTTCTGAATGAGATTCAATATCTATTAGCTTAACTTCTTTATCTTGACCTTAAATGATCTTGTCTCCTAACCAACTAAGCTTGGTTGTAAAACTATCCTATCTTGACTTCAATGCCCCTCAGAGACTTGAGAAGAAATAAAACTTAAATTCCTGAGTGAACCAGCAGTGTGGGTTAGCAGTTTCCAAAATGTACAAATTGACTTAAAACAGTTTACTGCTTGACCAGTCACACAATACACTTTATAATGTTGGAGCCTCATCTTCAGCTTTCTGGCCTCATATCTCTGCCAGACTTGTTCACAGGGCAGAAACTATTTTTTTTCTTTTTTATTTATTTATTTTTATTTAAAAATATATTTTATTAATTCATTCATATTACATCTAAATAGTTTTCTCATCCCTTCTATCCTCCCATTCCTCTCTCCCTCCCATTTTCCCCTTATTCTCCTCCCTATGACTATGACGGAGCGGGACATCCTACCCCTGTATATGTTTATAAGGTTATCAAGTCTCTTCTTGGTACCATGCTATCCTTCCTCTAAATGCTGCCAAGCCTCCTCATCCAGGGAACATGGTCAACTATGGGGCACCAGAGTTCGTGTGAAAGTCATTCCTCACTCTTCACTCAACTGTGGAGAATGTCATGTCCATTGGCTAGATCTGGGTAGAGGTTTGAAGTTTACTGCATGTATTGTCCTTGGTTGGTACCATTATTTGAGCAGGACCCTTGGGCCCAGATCTGCCCATCATAATGTTCTACTTGTAGGTTTCTAGGACCCTCTGGATCCTTCTATTTCCCCGTTCCCCTTTGCTTCTCTCACCTAGAGTCCCATTTGTCAAGACCCAGCTATTCCAATCTTTGGAATATACTCAAAGGATGCTCCAGCACACAACAAGAACATTTGCTCAAACATGTTTGTAGCAGCCTTATTCATAAGAGCAAGAACCTGGAAACAGCCTAAGTGTCCCTCAGTAGAAGAATGGATAAAGAAACTGTGGTACATTTACACTATGGAATACTACTCAGCTATTAAAAACAAGGAATTCCAGAAAGTTGTGGATGAATGGATTGAACTAGAGATGATCATAATGAGTGAGTTAACTCAGAAGCAGAAAGAGTCAAATGGTGTGTACTCACTTGTATCTGGACACTAGCCCAAGGGGCATGTCCTATGAAAGTCTTCATTTACCAGGAAAGTGAGACAGAGGGGAATACTTCCTCTTGGCAGGAACTTTTGAGAACTTGCTTTCCCTAACTTGGAAGAGTGCAGCCGTTGACTCTGCCTGCATCTAAGTTGCCAGTTTTCAGGCAGATTCTGTTTGTGGCAGGAAGGAGGACATTTTTCCCAGTGGCTGGTTTGCCACCTTTGAAGACATCTCCATAAGGAGGTTCTTTGATGTTCATCTTGACTAGTGTCTAAATAATATAAGTATGAAAATATTAGCTGTTAAGGTGAGAATATATGACATTTTGTTAAGTTTTCCTGGGTTTAGGTACTTTATGTAGTTTTTGTTGATGTTAATATCCTGTTTTACTGTACTGTGATCATATAGATTATATGATGTTAAGTCAACTTTTCTCTGTTTGTTAAATTTTTTTTTTGTGTTAATTTCTGTTCAGTTTTTTAGACTGTTTCATGGCTACTAACTAGCTATTGTGAATAGATACCATACTGACACAAATATGGACACTTTAAGTGGAATTAGTGGGTTATTCAAAAATGTGCATTAAGTTAAAAGGTGGAATGTATTCAAAAGTGTCATATGGTGTGGTTGAAGTGGGAAAATGGGAACTAGATGAGATTATATTTAATTGTATTCGTTAAAATAGTACAAAATTAAAATAATGAAATTACATGTTCTGTAGATTTCTGTAAAAATCCATTGATTTGGAGGCCAATTCATCCATTCTTTTTTCTTACGATTTAATCAGCATGAACAGTCTATTTATAACAGTGAAGTATGGAAATCACCCAAGCATTATTTTGGTTAATCTGCAGTTTTATATTTAGTGGTCTTTCTTTTATGAAATTGGATACACATTAGTTTGGTGCATACCTTCAAATTATGATATATTCTTGGTGATTTGGTTCTTTAATGACTATAAATGACCTTAATTTATCTCTCTTGACTAATTTTATTTTCAAGTCTGTTTCATCAATTTTAGCATTTCTACACCTGCTTCTTTCTTATTTCCATTTTCTTGGAATGTATTTTCAGTCTTTTACCCCAAAGTAGAGTGTTTTATTGATGTAAAGCTATACAACTTGCAGACAACAGAAGATGGATCCTTTTTTAATTCAAACTTTATTATAATTATCCACTGGCCTTAATGGTCTCCTTGTGGGGTTCTTGAACACTCTGTCTGGGTCTTTCCAACCCCCTTTCTTCCATAGTACTCTCAGCACTCCACCTGGTATCCAGCAGCAAGTTCCAGCATCTTTCCAGTTCCAAACACTGGGTAAAGTCAATCAGAGAACATCAATATTGGGCTACTATCTACTTATAAATGAGTACATATCATGCTTTTATTTCTGGGTGTGGGCTACCTCACAAAGGAATATCTTTTCTTGTTCTATCCATTTGCCTGTAATTTTCAAGACTTCCTTGTCTTTTAATAGCTCAGCAGTATTCCATTGTGTAAATGTGCCACACTTTCTTTATCCATTCTTTGGTTGAGTGACATAAAAGTTCTTTCCAGATTCTGTCTATTACAAATAAAGCTACTATGAACATAGTAGAGCAAGTATCCTTGTATGATTGAGCATCTTTCATATATATTGAAGGAGTGGTATGGCTTAGTCTTGCTGTAGCACTATTCCCAATTTTTTGAAAAAGTGTCAGATTGATTTCCAAAGTGGTTGTGCAAGTTTGCACTCCCATAGCAAAGGAGGAGTGTTCTCTCTCCACATTGTTGCCATAATATCCTGTCTCTACATTTTTTATCCTTAGCCATTCTGGTAGGTGTAAGATAGAATCTCAGAATATTTTTGATTTGCCTTTCTCTGATGACTAAAGACATTGAACATTTCTTTAGGTTTTCTTCATCCATTTCATCTTCCTCTGTTGAGAATTCTGTTTAGCTATGAACCCCATTTAAAATTTGATTAGTGGTTTGGTGGTGTTAATATCCTGATTTATTTATAAATCTGCTTATTAGCCCTTTATCAGTTGTAGGATTGGTGAAGATCTTTTCCTAGTATGTATGCTGTACTTTTGTTATATTGACAGTATCTTTGCCTTATAGAGTCTTTTCAGTTTCATGAAGTCTCATTTGTTAATTGTTTATTTTAGAGCCTGAGCTATTATTTGTGCTCTGTTCAGGAAGTTGTCTCCTGTACCAATGAGTTCAAGGCTCTTCCTACTTTTTGTTCTAACAGATTTATTCTGTCTAGTTTTATGTTGATGTCTTTTATCCACTTGGATTTTGGTTCTATACAGTGGTAAATATGGATCTTTTAAATTTTTTTCTACATGTAGACACTCAATTAAATCAGCACCATTTGTTGAAGATGCTATCTTTATTCCATTGTGTGGATTTGGCTTCTTTGTCCAGAACTGAGTGTCCATAGGTATGTCGGGTTATTTCTGGGTTGTTGATTCAATTCCATTGATCAATCAGGCTATTTCTATGCCAGTACCATGCAGTTTTTATTACTGTTGCTCCATGTAGTACAACTTGAGATCCGGAATGGAAATTCCTCCAGAAGATCTATTATTGTACATGAGTGTTTTAGCTATTTTGGGCTTTTTATTTTTCCATATGAAGTTGACACTTTATCTTTCAAGGTCTGTAAAGAATTGTGTAGGTATTTTGATAGAGATTGCATTGAATCTGTAGATTGTTTTTGGTAATATGGCCATTTTTACTATTTGATCCTCCTAATTCATGAACATGGGAGATCTTTCCATCGTCTCATTTTTTCTTCAATTTCTTTCTGTAGAAACTTGAAGATTTGTTTAACACAAGCCTTTAACTTGTTTTATTAGAATTATACCAAAATACTTTAAATTATTTGTGGATATTGTAAAGAGTACGTTTTCCCTAATTACTTTCTCAACCAATTTGCCTTTTGTATACAGGAGAGATACTGATTTTTTAAATTGACCTTGTATCCAGCCATTTTGCTGAAGGTTTTTGTCAGCTGTAGAGCTTTTTGATGGATTTTTGGGAGTCACTTATGTACACTATAATATCATCTGGGAATAGGGATACTTTGATTTCCTTATTTCTTAAATGGATTTCCTTGATCTCCTTTAGTTGTCTTATTGCTCTAGCTAGAACTTCAAGTACTGTTTTGGAGAGACATGGATACAGTGGACCACCTTGTCTAGTTCCCAAGTTTAGTGGAAGTTATTTGAGTTTCTTTCCATTTAATTTGATGTTGGCTATTAGATTGCTGTATATTGCCTATATTATGTTTAGGTATGTGCCTTATATCCCTCATCTCTCCAAGACTTAAAACATGAAATGGTATTGGATTATATCAAATGCTTTTATGGCATGTAAGGAGATGATTATGTTGTTACTCTCTGTTAGTTTCTTTGTATGGTGGATTATATTGATTCATTTCCACCATGTACTCTGAAAGACTCCACTCACTTGGGGACTGGGACATATGCTGGATTTTGCTGCTGGACCACAGGTGGAGTGTTGAGAGTGGGATGTCAAAGGGGAGAATGGGAAGACAAAAAGGATTCAGTAGCCCCACAAGGAGATGATCACAACATGTGGATCTGGACACAGGAGTCTTGCACAAACTATTGCACCAACCAAGGACAATGCAAGCAGTAAACCTAGAACCCCCTGATCAGATCTAGCCAATGGACAACACATTCTCCATGATTGTGGGGAGAGTGGGCACTGCCTGTGATATGAACTGTGATGCTCCTGATTTGATCACTTCCCTATGGTGGGGAAGCCTATTGGCACACAGAGGGAAGTGAAGGAAGCTATCTGGATGATACGTAATAGGCTGTGGTCATATATTGGGGCAGGAGGTTCCCTTCTGTGAAAGGTCTATGAGAGTTGAATAGCGTGGAAGAGGGAGGGAGCGTGGGAATGGGAAAGTACAAGCAGGAGGATAACAATTGAGAGGTAATCTGAACAAGATTATAATAAATTTAAATATTTAAAAAATCCTAAAATTTTTTCAATACTTCAAATGTATCACATAATGTTTTTTAATACTCATCTTTTTTCTTTTTGTTATTTTGTCCCCTGAAATATCAATCTAATCATCTTTTAAGAAACTTCTCTTTAGAGACTTTCAAGATCTTTTCTTTTACTTTTATTATAAGAAGTTGCAATATTATAGTTTATGAATGGATTTTGACTAACTCCAGAAACTTTGCAATTGTTTAGCTTGTATTTGAGGAGTAACATAATTTGTTATACTTGGAAGAATTTTAGTACTTATTCTTTAGATACTTTTCTATCTTCTACTATAACACTTTGTTTCTATTGCAATCTTGATGAAGAGGCAAGAATCCCTCTGTCTGTCCTACAGATCTAGCTGAAACCTTAATTGTACAGTCTGTATTCATATCACTTCAAAGTTACTTACTTCATCTTTACACAAATATGTTGTCAAATTGAGTTAATCAATTTCCATTTCTGATCATGTTTTGTTTAACATTAATTCTCAAGGTTCTTCATTTTGTTCTAGCATTTCATTATAGTTGCTATTATATGAAGCAACATTATTATATTTTACTTTTGGGGTGTGATACTCTTAATAATGTCACCATATTAAAATAACTCATTTGTAATATTTGCTTATTATGTATAAATTATTTACCTCCAAAGATACACTTTCTTCTCTTCTTCAAGTTCTTCCTATTTATTTTCTAATCACAAGAAATTTTATGTCATTGCTAAGATTTTAATCTCACAGAAGTAAAATAAATAATGGACAGCAATCAACATAGGTTTTATTTCAATAGAATAATGTGGTTGTTTACAAATATCGAAAGCGTGTGATTCTAGTACATTAAAAAAATTTTTTTTTTGAAGCAGAAATGGTATAATGGTGTCCCCACACCAGCTTGAAGGCTCTGCTGGATGTTGTGGGAAGACCTTGTCTAAAGAAAAGAAGTCTGATGAAGATCCAAGGTGGTGGCACACAACATACATGGTATATGATCTGCAGCATGGAGAGTAGGGACCCAGTTAGCAGCTACAGACTGCAAGACCTGCAGAGCCCTGGCTGAGAATGGTCTGCAAAGTGCAAAGCACAGGTAGGTCATGACTCATGCCATCGAATTGGCCCACATAGGACAGGTACCAAGCCCCCAAAGGGGCTCTATATCACAGACTCGATATCTGGGACTGAACTGTGGGCAGTGAAGCACCAGAGTGTGGAGCTTCTGTCCTGGGGAAACCTCAAGAAAAGGGTGGATCTGAACTTGAACTAACCTGACAGTCCAGAGAAAGCCTCAGGGGCCAGCAACCACACAGGCACAATATTTAAAGCTGAGCACAGGCTAGTGTGTCATGCCATAACTCTCTTTCTCGCTTCCTCTCTGACTGAACTGTGGGCCACACAGACAAAGTGTCTGATGGCCCAGGCTAAGCCAAAAGTATGGATCTGGGATAGATCTGACTTTAGACCATCCCAACAGTCCATGGAGGGAACCAGGGTCCACACATGAACCCAGGCAGCTGTGGACATGTTCTTCAGATATTGCTCCACATTTACACTCTCAGGTTGACTGATATAAGGGCATGGTCTGAGAACATGGGCAAAGAAACCTAGCCAGCTGCCCCAGCAGATTGTTCCCTCACACTTGGGCAAAAATGAACCAGCCTGAACTAGCTAGCTGCCACAACCCAGCAGGGGTTCCCAAGCTCTCAGGAAGGAATGGATCACCCTGAATGGATCAAGCAGAAACTTAGCTAGTCACCCCAACCAAGGGCACCTTTCCTGCAAGCTCAGCACAGCAGGAATTCCTGCATGTTCAGACAGGACTGAACCGGCCTGAGGGCATTGGATACATGCAACTACCACAAGCCAGAGGACAGTATCTGCTCTCTCAGGCAGAACTGAAGCTATGCCCCATTGCCTGGATGGATCAGGCAGAAGCATAGCCAAACACCACAATCCAGCAGGGGTTCTGGCACTCTAGGATAGACTGCACCTAGGCCTAGCCAAAGGCAGGATAACTGGCTTTATCTACACTACCTCAAACTTATCCTTGGGCTGCAGAGCACCAGAACCAGCCTCTGCTGAATGATTGGGGAGCCTAGGGGTGGAACAAAGCCCCCTGGAGCAGAAACCAGGTCACCTGCCTGATGCAAGGAAGAGTTCCCTAGAGAGCAAGATGATTAAAAGCCAGTGTAAAAACACAAACAAAACCCAAAACAATATGGGGTCTTCAGATACCAACTATCCCAAAAAATTCAACCCTGAACTCAAATACGACTTAAGCACAAGAAAATGACCTCAGATTCTTAGTAATGAAGATGATAATGGAGGAAATGAATAAAATCTGCGAACAAATGCAGGAAGATGTAGATAAACAGATTGAAGACATTAAAGAGGCCTATAGAGAGGCACCAGAAGAAATTGAGTAAAATACAAACAATCAGATAAAGGAAATAAATAAAACAGTTCAAGATCTGAATATGAAAATATAAACAATGATAAAAGCACAGATAGAAGAAAACTGGGAATGAGAGAACTTAGAGAAGAAAGCAGGTAATGTAGAAATAAACTTCTTTAACAGAATTCAAGAGATGGAAGAAAGAATCTCAGTTGTAGAAGAAAACAATAGTAGAACTTGATAGAGTCATCAAAGAAAATGTTAAATCTGAAAAATTCCTGACACAAAACATCCAAGAGATCAAGAAAACCACTAAAAGACTAAACCTGATGATAATAGGCATTGAGAAAAGAGAAAACACCTGGCTCCAAGGTCCAGGAAATATTTTCAACACAATCATAGAAGAAAATTTCCCCACTTTAAAGGAGATGCATATAAACATGCAAGAGGACTACAGAACAGCAAATAGAATAGAACAGAAAAGAAAATCCTTCTACCACATAATAATCAAAACACAAAATGTACAAAGCAAAGAAAAATTATTAAAAGCAGATATGGAAAAAGGCCAAGTAACACATAATGGAAAACATCAAAATTACGTCCAATTTCTCAGTAGAAATCATAAAAGCCAGAAGGGCCTGGGTAGAGGTCCTGCAAACCCTAATAGACCACAGATGCCAGTCCAGACTACTATACCCAGTGAAACTTTCAATAACCATTGAAGGAGAAAACAAAATATTCCATGATAAAATCAAATTCAAATAGTACCTATCTACAAATCTAGCCCTACATAAGTTACTAGAAGGAAAACAACAACCCAAAGTGAGAAACTATATCCAAAATAACACAGGAAATAGGTAACTTCACAGTTATAAAACATACCTACACAAACACTCTACTGCAACCAATATCAAAATCAGTCTCAATTCTTCAGTAAAAAGACACAGACTAACTGAATGGACACATAAATAAGACCCAACTCAAGAAACATACCTCAACCATAAGGATAGACATTACTTCAGGGTAAAAGGATGGAAAACGGTACTCCAAGCAAACAGACACAAGAAGCAAGCTGGCATAACCATTTTAATATTTAATGAACCAAAATTAATCAAAAGAGACAAGGAAGGACACTTCATACTTATCAAAGGTAAAGTCAACCAAGATAACACCACAATTGTGAATAGCTATGTCTCCAATACAATGGCCCTCACATTTGCAAAAGAAATATTAACAAAACTTAAACCATACATTAATAGTGGAAGACTTCACCACAGTATAAGTCAATGAAATAGAAATTAAACTGATAAATAGTGACACTAACTGTTATAATGAATCAAATGGATCTAAGAGATATATACAGAATTTTTTCCCCAAACACAATAGATTATACCTTCTTCTCAGCATCTCATGGAACGTTCTCTAAAACTGATAATATAGTAGTTCACAAATCAACCCTCAGCAGTACAAGAAGATTAAAATAATACCTTGTATCCTATAAGATCACCATGGACTAAAGCTGGACTTCAACAACAACAGAAACAACAAAAAGCTTACACACACATGGAAACTAAAGAAGTCTTTAATTAATGAAAACTGGGTCAGGGAAGAAATTAAGAAAAAAATTAAGGACTTTCTAAAAGTCAATGAAAATGAAAGAACAACATATCCAAATTCATGGGATACATTGAAAGCAGTGCTAAGAGTAAAATTCATAGCATGAAGTGCCTTCATAAAGAGATTGGAACCATCTCATATAGGCAACTTGATGACACATCTGGAAGACCTCCAAAAAAGAAGCAGAAACACCCAGGAGGAGTAGATGGCTGGAAATAATAAAACTCAGGGCTGAAATCAATAAATTAGAAACAAACAGAACAATTCAAAGAGTCAATGAAACTAAGAGTTGCTTCTTTGAGAAAACCAATAAGACAAAAAAAGCCATTAGCCAAACTAATGGTTTGGCAGAGAGACACTATCCAAATCAACAAAATCAGAAATGAAAAGGGAGACATAACAACAGATGCTGAAAAAAATACAAACAATCATAATGTCCTACTTCAAAGGCTTATATGCCACAAAATTTGTAAATCTAAGTGAAATGGACCATTTTTCTTGATCAATTCCACCTGCCAAAGTTGAATCAAAATGAGATAAACAAATTAAATAGTCCTATTTCTCCTAGAAAAAATAGAAGCACTCATTAAAAGTCTCCCAAGGAAAAAGAAGCTCAGGATCAGATGGTTTCAGTACAGAATTCGACCAGACCTCCAACGAAGAGCTAATACCGATACTCTTCAAGCTACTCCACAAAATAGAAATGGATGGAATATTACCAAACTTATTCTACGATGCCGTAGTCATCTTGATACCTAAACTTCACAAAGACCCTACAAAACAGAGAACTGCAGACCAATTTCTCTTATGAACATTGACACAAAAATACTCAATAAAATACTCTGAATCCAAGAACACATCAAAGATATCATTCATCATAACTCAGTTGGCTTCATTCCAGGCATGCAGAGATGGTTCGGTGTATGGAAATCCATCAATGTAATACATGATATAAATAAACTGAAAGGGAAAAATTCACATGATCATCTCTTTAGATGCAGAAAAAGCATTTAACAAAAATCCAACACCCATTAATGTTTAAAGTTTTGGAGAGATCAGGGATACAAAGCACATACCTAAACATAATAAAGGATATATGCAGCAAGCCAATAGCCAACATCAAATTAATGCAGAAAAACTCAAGCAAATTCTTCTAAAATCAGGGACCCAACAAGGCTGCCCACTTTCTCCATGTCTCTTCATTATAGTTCTTTAAGTTCTAATTAGAGTAATAAAACAACAAAAGGAGATCAAGGGGATCCAAAGGGGAAATGAGAAAGTCAAATTATCCCCATTTGCAGATGATATGGTAGTGTACATAAGTGACTTCCAAATTTCCTTCAAATAGTTCTATAGCTGATAAACACCTTCAGCAAAATAGCTGGATAAAAAAAATTAATTAAAATAGTAAGTAGCCTTCTTGTAGATAAATGACAATTGTCCTGAGGAAGAAATTAGGGAAACTATACCCTTCACCATAGCCACAAGCAATATAACGTATCTATAATAACTCTAACCAAGCAAGTAAAAGACTTGTTTGAAAAAAACTTCAAATCTCCTAAGAAGGAGATTGAAGATGGCATCAGAAAATGGAAAGACCCCCCTTGTTCATCGATTTGGAGAATTAGCATGGTAAAAATGGCCATTTTACCAAAAGCAATTTACAGATTCAATGCAATCTTTATCAAAATATCTATAAATCTTTTTTAAGACATTGAAAGATCAATTCTCAACTTTATATGGGAAAAAACCCACAATAGCTAAAACAATCCCGTACAATAAAAGATTCTCTGGAGAAATCTCCATATCTAATCTCAAGCTGTGCCATAGAGCCACAGTAATTAAAACAGCATGGTATTGGCATAGCAATAAGTGGGTTGACCAATGAATTTGAATTAAAGACCCAGAATTAAATTAACACATATATGGACACTTAATTTTTGACAAATAAGCCAAATCTATTCCATGGAAAAAGGATAGCATCTTCAGCAAATGGTGCTGGTCTAACTGGGTGTGTACATGTAGAAAAATGCAAGAAGATCCATATTTATCACTATGCACAAAACTCAAGTGCAAGGGGTTTAAAGAACTCAGCATAAAGCCAGACCCCATAAGTCTGTTAGAAGAAAAAGTGAGGTAAAACCTTGAACTCGTTGGCACAGGATACAACTTCCTTAACAGAACTCCAACAGCCCAGGCTCTAGGGTCAACAATTAATAAATGGACCTCATAAGGCTGAGAAGCTTCTCTTAAGCAGAAGACACTGTCAATAGAGCAAAGTGAGAGCCTACAGACTGGAACAAGATCTTCACCATCCCTACATTTGACAAAGAAACAATATCCAAAATTTGTAAAGAACTTAAGAAATTAAACACAGAAGCAAATAACCCAATTAAGAAATGAAGTTTACAGCTAAACAGATAATTCTCAACAGAGGAATATTGAATGGCTGGGAAACACTTAAAGAAATGCTCAACATCCTTAGTCATCAAAGAAATGAAAGTCAAACAACTCTGAGATTCCATCTTTTACCCATAAGAATGGCTAAGATCCAAAACTCAAGTGACAGCATATACTGGAGAGGATGTGGAGAATGGAGAGCATTCCTTCATTGCTGGTGGAAGTGCAAACTTGTACAACCACTTTGGAAATCAATCTGGCACTGTCTCAGAAAGCCAGGAATAGGGATACCTCAAGAACCAGCTATTACACCACTTGAAATATAACCAAAAGATGTTCCACCACACAAGGACATATGCTCAACCATGTTCATAGTAACCTTATTCATAATAGCCAGAACCTGTAGACAACTGAGATATCCCTCATGTGAAGAATAGATAAAGAAACTGTGGTACATTTACACTATTGAATAGTACTCATCTAATAAAAACAAGGAAATCTTGAAATTTGCAGGCAAGTGGATGGAATGAGAAATGATCAACCTGATGAGTTAGCCCAGACCCAGAAAGATACACATGGTATATACTCACTTAAAATTGGACACTACCCAAACAGAAATGTCCCCAGAAAATCTTCACTTAACAGGAGATTGGGATAGATAGTGGGACTTCCTATTGGTACTCCAGATGAGATAGGTAAGGGAGAATGGGGAAATAGAAGGATCCAGAGTGTCCTAGAAACCTAGAAGAAGACCATTAAGGCTGGTGGATCTGGACCCAGGGGAGTCTGCTCAAACCACTGTACCAACCAAGGACAATGCATGCAGTAAACCTAGAACCCATATCCAGATCTAGCCAATGGACAGTACATTCCTCACAGTTGTTGGGAGAGTAGTGATTGCCTCTGACATAACTCTTGTGCCTCCTATTTGACTACTTCCCCTTGGTGGAGAGACCTGGTGGCCTTCATATGAAGGGTAAGCAGGCTACAGGGATGAGACTTGAGAGGCTGTGATCAGATGGTAGGGAGAAGGTCCCCTTCTGTTACAGACCTATGGGAGAGGAATAGGATGAAAGAGAGATGGAGGAGGAAACATGAAGATATAACTGAGGGGATAACAATTGAAATGTAATCTGAATAAACTACTTAAATAAATAAATAAATAAATAATATTTTCTATGCCTTGTTTTCTAAGGCTCTGGCAAATTTTTCTCTATCTTTAAATTCTTTGTACTTAGGTATTTTAAACTGGACAATTTTGGTATTGTAACCAATGTTATACTAGCTTCCTCAAATACAAATTTATTCATTTCTTTCTTCATATGAATTTCTAATGGTCTTGTCAGGTTTGATACTAGTTATTTGTTCAACAATTTCTCTGTACTAATGCTCTAGGTGGACTGTTCTAATTCAGTATATTTGGGATTATATATTATCTTTTTAACAACTGTGTTTTAATTTTAAAGTTGCTACTTCATAGTTTCCTCAAGGTATATATCAAACAGCTGAAGATTGGTGATTTGCCCCTCTTATGTCTGTTGTTTTTACCTTCTCAGTTGTATCCTTAGGATTTTTGCTATGCTCTAATTTCAAGAGGTTTTGTAAAATATACTTAGAATTGATTTCCTTTTCACAGGCCTTCTGCTTCCTAAATTCACCATATGCCTGTGATATTTTGTCTAATGACCAGGAAGAGGTTGGAGATTTTCAGAGTTCCTTGTAGTGGTGCATGTCTCCAGGTTCATATTTGCCCCCATTGATCTCAAGCCTATGACAACATCAATGTCATCCTAACACTCCTTATTTATTTTGCAATACTGACCTGGGAAAACAGTAACTTCTAATGATGTGAGTGAATCAAACCACATCTCCATGCCTAAAGTGGAATTGCAGATTTGAACAGATTAGGCAAGCAAAATACTCATTATGGAAAAATTGTTTAACATTGATGCTTAGTGTGATAGAGTTTGTGACACCAGTGAACTGTAGAAAGGCAAGATTTGGTATTTGTCCCCAGCAAAGCTTTTCAGAACCACTGTCCCCCTGAGTCTCCATAGCTTACATTTTATAAATGATTTGCACTGTAATCTTATTTTTATATTAATTTCCAGAGACATTTTGTTGCATTTAATGGTTTTGTTAAATTTTTTTCATATGGGAATAGTTTTATTTAGCTCTTTAGTCATACATTCAAGAAATAAAATTAGTACATTGTGAATGTGCTGGTTTGAGTGAGAATATCCACCAAAAGCTCATGTATTTTAATATTTGGTATACAGTTGGTGGAAATATTTTGGTGAACATTAGTAGTTGTGGCTATGTAGGAGGAAAGGTGACAATGGTTTGAAGCTGCACACTTACTATAGCATGGTTTAACATTTATTGATCTTTCATTGCTTTATGTTAGCATAGAAAGCACATCTGTCAGTAATTCTACTTCAATTATTTCTCTATTATTGGAAAGATCATGAGTATCTTATTTTTATATCTGTAATTACTTTCTCTCTTACCTAAAGTGAATACCAAAACAAAACAAAAAGTGAAAGACATTTTTTTAAATTTTTTTATTAATTTATTCTTGTTACATCTCAATGTTTATCCCATCCCTTGTATTCTCCCATCCTTCCCTCCCTCCCATTTTCCCATTATTCCCCTCCCCTATGACTATTCCTGAGGGGGATTACCTCCCCCTGTATATGCTCATAGGGTATCAAGTCTCTTCTTGGCTACCTGCTGTCCTTCCTCTGAGTGCCACCAGGTCTCCCCCTCCAGGGGACATAGTCAAATGTGAGGCACCAGAGTACGTGAGAAAGTCATATCCCACTTTCTACTCAGCTGTGGAGAATGTTCTGACCATTGGCTAGATCTGGGTAGGGGTTTAAAGTTTACTGCCTGTATTGTCCTTGACTGGTGCCTTAGTTTGAGTGGAACCCCGGGCCAAAATCTGCCTATTATAATGTTCTACTTGTAGGTTTCTAGGATCCTATGGATCCTTCTACTTTGCCATTCTCCCATGCTTCTATCATTTAGAGTCCCAATAGGATGTCCTCCCCTCTGTCCCAGTTTCCTGGTAAGTGAAGGCTTTCGTGGGACATGTCCCTTGGGCTAGTATGCAGATATAAGTGAGTATATACCATTTGATTCTTTCTGCTTCTGGGTTAACTCACTCAAAATTATTTAAGGTATCCCTCTTAATTTTTTATTAATTCCTTAGAAGTATATCTGTCAATCATCTAGGGTTTCATATAGTTGCCCAAGGTGGCTGCAAGGGCTAAAGAACAGCATTTATTTTCATAATGCACTCAAAATATATGACATTTTTGATATGTAATAAAGAGAATCATGGATCTGTACAATTAATAATACAGCAAATATTCTCTATAACAACAGAACAAATATGACATAGATCAGATAGATAAGTATGTAGCTTGATAAAAAAAAGAAAAAGAAACAAAGATATAGATAGATGATAGCTACCTAGCTAGCTAGATGATAGATAGATAGATAGATAGATAGATAGATAGCAAAAAAGAGACCAGATGATTATTGACTTGTAAGAAAATTTTACATGTATCTATGGAGACTTGAAATTCCAAAATTGTCACATTAGATCCATATACAGAAACTCAATAGAAGTTGTAGTTTGCATCCAAATGTCTCTTGTTAGCATCATTTGTTCTTTTGACGAAGTTAGGGTTTTTATACTATAGCTTTAAAATGATTTGTTGACAACTTCCCATATTATGGATGATAAGGTGCTTTATTCAGTGTCCACTGATTTAAATGCTGACTATATCTAGAAGTGCTTCCTTAGCAAAATCCAGATGGATTTGATCAAGGACTTGAATAATATGGAATAACCAATATGCACATGAAATTATCTATTGGTGTGGCATTATTTACACCATACAGTATAATGTGACTTTTATAGACCCACCATTGCTTAAATAAAGATATGGAGACTTATTAATTTTTATAAAATCTTAGGCTGTTATCTCTGCAGGCTCTCAGCTAGCTCATATAATTTAATCCACGAATCCTGGCCTACTTCTCATCAGGTCTTTACCTATCTGTGCTTTCTCATGTCTTCTACTTCCACCTCCTGCTGGTGAATCTTCTCTTGTGGGTTTTGCCTCACAGAGTCACTCTCTCCCTCAGAAGTTCTACCATTTACTTTTTGCTCAGCTATGGCCCTCAAGTCTTTATTAAAGCCCATCCAATACAATTTTAGATTGCCTTAGGCAGATGAGGAAAGAACAAGTATTTACAAACTATACAACGGGTGATAGGGTATAGCTCTCTGCTCATGTAGTATTAACAACTAGCTATAAAAAATGTACCTCAACAATACAGACTCTTGCACTTTTATTGAGTCCAGTCTGCAGACAGCCATGCACAAAATGCCCATATTTTTAAATTGATTCTTCTAGTTTATAAAATTAAAATTGCATCATTTTCCCATTCATTTTCATTGCCTCAAGCTCTCTAATATGTCCAGTCTTGCTCTTTAATATTCATGGCCTACGTTTTACTAGTTATATATTTTTATACACAAACACAACTATATATTTTAGGTACATACATAGGGTCTTTTTAGTCTGTAAAAATTTACTTTTGTGACTGAGTAAACATGGGCTCCATAAATATTAAAACAATAGAAAGGACAAAACTATGGAGAAGGAAATGCTCAGAAGGCTTTAAACTGTAGGCAACTAATGAATGCTAAGATTGGGAGAAATGGTCTTCCTCAGAGAAAAGTACACCAATTAGTAATCCAATAACATGTGGCCAGGCCTCAAAGCAAGCATACAGGTGACATGATCATCACTTTAAAAGTGATTTCTTGCATGGGTGCAGAAATTTTAGAACTACTCGTTTATGAAGATAATTCTTCAGGGTCAGTGTGACTTATGTAGATTTTGAGTCTCTCTGTAGCTAGGAAATCATATTGTATTTTTGATCATTCACTATTTCATCAGACTTAATAAAATACTCCAGATATAAAACTGACAAAATCCTGCCATGAGAGCATTGAGGAAAAGTACACTGTAGGGACTAGAAACTTAATTTGGGACTGGAGAGATGTCTGGGCGGTTAAAAGCACTGACTGCTCTTCCAGAGGTCCTGAGTTCAATTCTCAGCAACCACATACATATACATAATAAATAAATATTTAAAAAAAAGAAATTTAATTTAGCATCCTCACATATTTTAACATATATTTTAATTTGTTATATTGTTTTTCTGAGTTCCAACAGTTTTTCTCACAGGACATTCCACTAATTGCTATTTGGAAGAGGTATTCATGAAAGTTAAAGGATCAAAGAGGCTTTATTAGTAGAATAAGCTTAACAAAACCCTGCCTAACTTTACATCTTTTTTTTTTACTGCATTATGATCATAAACAACACAAGTGTGCACTGTGATTTTTATTATTAAATAAGAAGTTATCATATATACTTTCCCCAAAGTCCTGACTTGGAAACCTTATTGCTTTTAGAAGAGCATATGGAACCAAGCATTCTATAAATACGTAGTAAAAGGATATCTTTGTGCCTTAAAAAATACATAATTTAAAATTTTTTTCATTGCATACTCATATACAATAAAATATTCATATATATTATAATATTGTATTTCTTCAGTGAAAATCTGTTTTGAGTGATATGACATTTAATGAATATATTACCATGTGAATGACTTAGCCAAACTGAATTTGTTCTTATGGATATATTTCCAACTGGGTATATAATAATAATAATAATAATAATAATAATAATAATAATAATAATAATAATAATAATAATAATAATAATAACAACAACAACAACAACAATAATAATAATAATAAATCCAGTAACTCCCAATAACCTTTAAGAAGATAATTTGAATTTGAATATTTCAATACTAAGTTATGTCACCTGCTAGTTATGGAAGAATTCAAAATATTCTTTTCCATGTATTTGTTACCAACATACAAAATAACTAATAATTTTTGGAGTTGATTTTGTATTGGACTATTTTGCTTCATTCTTTTTAAAATTCTGATAACATAATAACATTTTTATTTTTATTATTAAATCTAAAGTATACCTATTAGACCTAATGACATTTTGCTTTAAGCAATTAAGTTATTTGTTATTAAAATCAGTTCTTTCTCCTTTTCTATATGTCCTCCAAAGTATATGTACATATGTGTGTCTATGTTACAAAGTAATGTTTCTGCTAGATCTTCATAGCAGCTTAAGATCTGTGGAAATCACATAATTCTACCCTTTTACCCTGATATAATATTGTATCTTGTATGAGTTGAAGGGTCTGTAGGAATTCAATGATGCTTCGGTACCAATTTTGTCATCTCTTGCTCTTTCTCTCCCTCTCTCTCATCTCTTTGTCTTTATGATATGATCACACTGATTCAGGCACACTTGGTTTTCAAACGTTATGACGATCAGTATATACATTCCTCCTTATTACATACCTCTTTTATTTGCTCAAATGCAGAAGAAGTAGCCCTCCTCTCATTGAAAATCATTATTTCTGGGATGTTGATGCATTTACATTTACACAAATTCTTAGAGGTTTCATATATTTAAAATAATTTTTCTGATTGTGTATCTTATTAAGATGTTAAACATTCCTTTATAATACTTGTTTTACTAATATTTGAGAACTTCATACTTGAATATTGTATTTACATCATTTCCACTCATACTCTCCAAATTCTAGCTCTTCAAATCTACTTCATTACCTGCCCATGATTTTCCATATTAATTATTATTTTTACATGTGCCCATATATGTAAGTATATAAAGCCATACACACACACACACACACACACACACACACACACACACACACACACAAGAACATCCCTCTGGCTTTAAGCATTAGTTAGAGTGGTTGTGTTCTAGATACTCAAGTGCAGAGAAATACTATTTTCTATAGACTGTATTAGAAGTAGAAGCAGAGCATATATATACAGACTTATTTGGCCTATCTCAAAGACTTATTATGAACAGTGAGTTTTTTATTCCTTTTGTTTTTAACCAGTGGACATACTTACATATTTGATGCAGTTATCAATCAAATGAGTATTTGTATTTTAAAATATTATTGTTTCACTGAGAATTTAAATTTAGTGCCTCTTAGTATAATATAACTGTCATTATCCTTAAAGAATAAAATATTAAATGTATCATCTTAGCACAAAAATGAAAAGCTTATAATAATGTGCATACAAACAAGAGGATTTATAGGAACAGCAATATGTACTAAATTCCAGATATACTAAATGTATCTATTTGATGATCTAAAATGCTATGTTTGGGTACATATAATGAATGCTCAGTATTGATGGGAGTTGGTTCTAGAGTGTAAAAATCTGTAGATGCTCATTATTTACATAGGATATGACATACAGCCTCCTGTGCCCTATAAATCAAGCTTAGATGCCATATAATACATAATAAAATGCATTTTCTAGAAAGATGTCTGCTCTAATATACATTTCATGGACTAAAGTACCAAAGGAAAAGGTGTATAAATAATCAGTACAGATGAAATTTAGTTGAATCCTCAGATGTAGAACTGAGAACTATGACGGGCTTACTTCTCACAGAAATTTAAAAACGTGTCATGGGAATATACTGGATAGAATGATAGTGGTCCCCATAGTCAAAATGGAGTGGAATTATGAAAACATTAGAAGTTTTAGGAAGTGTGGCCTTATTGGAGAAATGTGTCATTATGGTGACTTTTGAGGTTCAAAAACCAGTGCCAATGGCCGGGCATGGTGGCACATGTCTTTAATCCCAGCACTTGAGAAGCAGAGGCAGACAGATTACTGTGAGTTTGAGGCCAGCCTGGTCTACAAAGCAAGTCCAGGATAGTCAAGGCTACACAGAGAAACCCTGTTTCAAAAAACAAACAAAAATAAAAAAGGAAAAAAGAAAAAAAGGCCTGTGCCAATTGAAGTCTCTAGTCTGTCTCTCTGCCTCTTCTCTCTCTCTCTCTCTTTCTCTCCCTCCCTTCCTCTCCCTCTGTCTCTCCCTCTCTGTTTATACATCAGGATGTAGAACTTTCAACTACATATCTAGCACCATGCCTGCCTGTGTGCAATTCATTCTTGCCACTATGATGACTAACACCTGAAACAATAATTAAAGCCACAATTAAATACTTTCTTTATAAGACTTGCTTTGGTTTTCGTTTGTGAAGCCAGAACCATGGGAATTGGGGAGCCAACCTTGAGTTATAGTGGGATCAAAGCATGTCCAAACCCCAGCTATCTTGTCCTGAAACAAGCAGGAGTAATAATGCTATCCCCGACCCCTGCCCTCTGCCCTGCACAGCACCGATGTTGTCTCCTTATCTTTTCCCTTCTGAGGTCATATGCAGACGCACCTGAAATTCCTCTTCATGCACATGAGACATTCCCAGAATCCTGCCCCCTTGGCAATAATGTACTCTCACCAGAAAGCTACTACCCACCCCCAGTGCTTTAAGCAGCCTTTGTTCCCCCCATTAAACAAGCTATTTTACTGTCTCCTGAGAGGCTATTCCTGATGAGCTCACTGTTGCCTAAGGAATCTTTCACCCCAAGTTGTTCCTGCCCCGATGTCCATTCTCAGGTTTCACTGGTCACAGTTGCCTCCTGATCTCACCATAATGGGCAGGGAAATGGACCTGAACAGCAGATGGCACCTTAAAGTCAGGCTTGGAGATGGCCAGGATACACAGAAGGAAGCTGATCTCCTGAGGGGACTTTGAATGGCCCATGTCCTGCCTCCTTTTGCAAAGTCCTGGCAGTCTGTTTTTTCATTTTCTCTCTTACATTTTGTTTATGCCAGTAGGAGGAACTGGGCAACTGACACCTTCTGGCCAAGGATACTACTTAACATTGATAGACAGCCCTCAGACCACTTATGCATCACCCATAACCCCCTATCTTTTTTTTTTTCTTTGAAAAAAAAACTCACTAAAAACAAACACCAGCTAAAATCACTCACAGCAGTCTCTGGTTTCTCTGATATTTATAGGTGGGCATGTGTCTAGGACACTTGAGAATTTCCTGTGGAGATACATAGCACCCCTGCAAAGGTTCTTTTTAGATATTGGTACTTAAAAGTCCTTCTCTAGCATGGGAAATTTCTCTCATCAAAAGGAATCCAAGGGACCTCCAGGATTACAGCACCTAACACACAACTTGTTTGATCAGCAGGACAGCAGTAGTTATTTAACAACTTAAATACAGCTCTGAGAAACACAAAACACCAGCACTGGTGGCCCACACGTGCGAGGGATCCAAATTGTGTGAAGCATGGTTAGGTCCAGCCTCTGGACGCCCAGAAAAACCACAAAGACCCTGGTCCCCACAGAAATGGGCATGCAGCCTCCAAATCATCCTAATATCTAATAAAAAGACTTTCACCCAAAACAAATCAAAAGAGATAGGAAACGACACTTCATACTCATTAAAGAAAAAAATACAAAAGGATGAAATCTGAATCCTGAACATCTATGACCCCAAATGCAGGAGCACCCACATTCATTAAAGAAACATTATTAAGCTTAAATCTCACATTGAGCTCCACACTTTAATAGTGGGAGACTTCAACACCCCATTTTCACCAATAGATAGATCACTGCTGAGAAAACTAAATGGAGAAACAGTAAAACTAATAGACATCATGAATCAAATGGACCTAACTAATATATACAGAACTTTTCACCAAAACACAGAAGAATTCACCTTCTTTTCAGCACCTCATGGAACCTTCTCCAAAATCAACCATATACATGGTCATAAAGAAAACCTCAACAGACACAGAAAGATCAAAATAACTCCTTGCATTCTATCAGACCACCATGGATTAAAGCTGGAACTCAATAACAACAGAAAACATACAAATGTATGGAAACTGAACAACTCCCTAATCAATGAGATCTGGGTAAGGAACAAAATAAAAAAGAAATTAAGAACTTCTTTTTTTTTTTAAAACACATTTTTATTGAAAGATAAAATAATTCATATTACATCTCATTTTCTATCCCATCCCATACATCCTCCCATTCCTCCCTCCCTCCCACTTTCACCCCAATCCCCCTTCCCTATGACTGTGACCAAGGGGGACCTCCTCCCCCTGAATATGGTGCTAGGGTATCAAGTCTCTTCTTGGTAGTCTGCTATCCTTCATCTGAGTACCATTGGGCCTCCCCAACAAAGGGACATGGCCAAATATGGGGCACCAGAGATCCTGTGAAAGTCAGTCCCCAGTCTCCACTTAACTGTGGAGAATGTTCTGTCCCTTGGTTAGATCTGGGTAGGGGTTTGATGATGGTTGCATGTTTTGTCCTTGGTTGGTGCCTTTGATCAAGCAGAACCCCTGGGCTCAGATCCACCCATCATAATGTTCCTCTTGTAGGTTTCTAGTACCCTCTGGATCCACTTACTTCCCTATCCCCTATATTTTTCTCACCTAGAGTCTCAATAGGATGTTCTCACCTCTATCCCACTTTCCTGGTAGGTGCAGATTTTGATGGGATCTGCCCCTTGGGCTAGTGTCCAGTTATAAGTGAGTATATACCATTTGAGTCTTTCTGCTTCTGGGTTAGCTCACTCATTATGATCATTTCTAGTTCAATCCATTTGTCCACAAATTTCGGGAATTCCTTATTTTTAATAGCTGAGTAGTATTCCATAGTGTATATGTACCACAGTTTCTTTATCCATTCTACTGATGGACACTTAGGCTGTTTCCATGTTCTGGCTATTATGAATAAGGCTGCTATGAACATGATTGAACACATTTTCTTGTTGTGTGCTGGAGCATCTTCTGGGTATATTCCAAAGAGAGCAATAGCTGGGTCTTGAGGAAGCCCTATTCCCAGTTTTCTAAGGTAGCACCAGATAGATTTCCAAAGTGGCTGTACTAGTTTGCATTCCCACCAGCAATGAAGAACTTCTTAGAATTCAATGAATCTGAAGGCACAACATATCCAAACTTATGGGACACAGTGAAAACAGTGATTAGAGGAAAGTTAATAGTACTGAGTGTCTTTATAAAGAAATTGGAGAGATCCTATACTAGCAACTTAATGACACACCTGAAAACTTTGGAACAAAAAGAAGCAGGCACACCAAAGAAAAGTAGATTGCTGGTATTCATGGAACTCAGGGCTGGAATCTATAAATTAGAAACAAAGAGAACAACTCAAAGAATGAACAAAACCAAGAGCTGGTTCTTTAAGAAGATCAACAAGATAGACAAGTCCTTAGCCAAACTAACTGAAAGGCAAAGGGAGAGTACTCAAATCAACAAAATCAGAAGTGAAAAGGCAGAGGTAACAACAGACATTGAGTAAATTCAAAGAATAATTACCTCATATGTCAAAGGCCTATATGCCACAAGATTAGAAAACCTAAATGAAATGGACAGTTTCTTGATAGATACAAACTACCAAAATTGAATCAAGATCAGATAAGCAAATTAAATAGTCCTAGATCTCATAAGGAAACTGAGGCAGTCATTAAAATTCTCCTAACCATAAAAAGCCGAGGGCCTACTGGATTCAGCACAGAATTCTACCAGACCTTCAAAAAAGAGCTAATACCAACTCTCTTTAAAATATTCCACAAAATAGAATCAGAAGGAACAATACCAAACTCATTCTAGGAGGCCACATTGAACTTGATACCTAATCCACAGAAAGACTACAAAGAAAGAGAATTTCAGACCAATTTCTCTTATGAACCTTGACACAAAAATACTCAATAATGTTGGCTCTGTTTCTTAACAATTAAACTTTCTTATATAACCCAACTAGTTTACACAAGAGGGAAAAAAGGTTAAAGGGAAAAAAGACTGAACCTTCTGGTATCCGTTCCATGGGACGGGTCCCTTGGTGTCTCTGGCCTGGAAGCTAGTCTGGCCTGTTAACTGATCCTTTTCCTGATCCACGTGTGCTCAAGCCTGGTCTCAACCTGCTGCTCTTCTCTGTCCTCTCCGCCTGTCTGTCTGTCACTTGCAAGGGGCAGTCTCCTTCTCCCATTGAGGGTCTATTAGAAACACAATAGTCCAGGTGGAGTCCCTAGGGTCCCCTTCCTGAATTCCAGACCCAGGATGGCTCCGCCCAGTCTATCTCAAGGTTAATCTCAGAGGGCATGCATGGTGTGTCCAAGGGCAAAGCCTGCCATGGCTGCTTTCACCTGTGACAAAGCTTACAATCCTTCCCACACTAAAATACCCACAAACTGAGCCCAAGAACACATGAAAATTATCATTATCCATGACAAAGTATGCTTCATTCCTGGCATGCGGTGGTGGTTTGATATGCAGAAATCCATCAATGTAATTCATCATATAAGCAAACTGAAAGAAAAAAAAAACAAGATCAACTCCTTAGATGATGAAAAAGCATATGACCAAATCCAACATACATTCTTGTTTAATGTCTTGGAGAAAGCAGGGATACAAGACACATACCTCAACATAATAATGTCAATGTACAGCAAACTTATGTCCAACATCAAACTAAATGGAGAGAAACTTAAATCAATTCCACAGAATCAGGAACATGACAAGGCTGTCCACTCTCTCCATATCTCTTCAAAATAGTAGTTGAAGTCCTAGCTAGAACAATAAGAAAACAAAAAGAGATCAATGGGATAGGAAAGAGTCAAACTATTAGTATTTGTGGATAGCATGATAGTGTACATAAGTGACCCTAAAAATTCTGCCAAGGAACTCTTGCAGCTGATAAACACCCTCATAAAAGTAGCTGGATGAAAAATCAACTAAGAAAATCAGTATCCCTGCAGTATACAAATGACAAATGGGCTGAGAAAAGAACTAGGGAAACCACACCTTTCCGAATAGCCACTTATATCATAAACTATCTTGGTGGAATTCTATCCAAGCAAGTGAAAGACTTATAGGAAAAGAACTTCAAGTCTCTAAATAAAGAAATTGAAGAAGATATCAGAGTATGGAAGGATATCCCATGTTCATGGATCAGGAGAATCAACATAATAAAAATGACCGTCTTACCAAAGGCAATTTACAGATTAAATACAATCCTCATCAATATTTTAACACAAACCTTTACAGACCTTGAAAAATCAATTCTCAATTTCATATGGAAAAACAAAACCAAAAACAACAACAACAAAAAGCCAGAATAGCTAATAAAAGATCATCTGGAGGAATCACCATCCTGGACCTCAAGCTGTACTATAGAGCAACAGTAATAAAAATAGCATGGTGCTAGCATAGAAATAGACTGGTTGATTAGTAGAATAGAACAGAAGACCCAGAAATAAAAACGCACACCTATGCTATGCACATTTGATTTTTGACAAAGAAGCCAAAACCATACAATGGAAAAAAGACAGCATCTTCAAGCAAATGGTGCTGATATAACAGGATGGCTGAATAGAGAAAAATGCAAATAGACCCAAATTTATCACCATGTACAAAGCTAAAGTCCAAGTGGATTAAAGACCTCAATTTAAAACTAGATACACTGGAGACAATTTCCTGAACAGAACATCAATAACTCAAGCTCTAAGAAAAAATCTAAGTGTGACCTGATGAAATTTAAGAGCTTCTGTTAAGGAAACAGTCAAGAAAACAAAAAAGAACCTACAGACTGGGCCAAAATTTTCACCATCCCTACATTTGATAAAGGGCTAATACCCCAAATATATAAATAACTCAAGAAATCAATACCCCAAGCCAAATACGCTAATTAAAAATGATGTACACAGCTAAAGAGAGAATACTCAATGGCGGTACATTGAATGGCTGAGAAACAAATAAAGAAATGTTCAACATCCATAGTCATCAGGAAAATGCAAATCAAAATGGCTCAGATTCCATCTTACACCTATCCAAATGGTTAAATTAAAAAATTCATGTGACAACACATGCTGGCGAAGATGCAGAGAAAGGGGAACACTCCTTCACTGTTGTTGAGAGTGTAAACTTGTACAACCACTTGAAAATCAATCTGTCCCTATCTCAAAATATTGAGACTAAGTCTACCTCAAGACCCAGGCATACAACTCCTGGGCATATACCCTAAAGATGGACTACCATACAACAAGGATATTTGCTCAACTATGTTCATAGCAACCTTGTTCATAATAGTCAGGACCAAGAAACAAACCAGATGTCCCTCCACGGAAGAATGGATAAAGAAACTATGGTTCATTTACACAATTGAATATTATTCAGCTATCAAAACCATGGAAGTCCTTAAATTTGCAGACAAATGGATTGAACTAGAGATAATCATCCTGAATGAGGTAACCCAGACCTAGAAAGACATGCATGGCATGTACTCACTCATAAGTGGATGTTAGCCAATGAATTAAGGATAACCACACTACCATACAGAGACTGATGTGACTACCAAGGTCCATGTAGGATGTAGACCTAGACAATCTGCTCAAATGTAGTAGATAGGCTGCACAGTCTCCTTATGAGTCCCATAATATGGAGAGTAGGGACCACTTCTGACATGGACTAGGGCCTCTTAATATTAATCACATCCCCCATGACAGGGTAGCGTTTCCAGGCCACAGAAGAAGAGGTCACAGATAGTATAGATGACACTGGATAGGTTGAGGTTAGATATTAGACGAGAGCACTCCCCTTTCTGATGAGTAGGTGTAGGAGAGAGAGAGTGGATGAGGAATGGGATGGGATCAGGATGTGAAGAGCAAGGGGCTACAGTTGGGATGTAATGAGTTCAAATTGCAGAACAGGTAGGCAACTTATATTGCTAACAGATCTGAGACTGGCTGAGATACAAATGTTTATGCATAGACAAGGCTTTGTGTTGGTCATAGATTCCCTTTGACATGTTATTAGATGCCATTCTTCATATGGCATGAGTGAAGATCTGCAGGTGTCTTACTTCTGCTCATACAAAGCAGAGAACCAGCTTTAATGGTTCTGTGCATTTGTCACACCTCATACAATTATAATGTTAGAACTATATAATGCTTGTGAGAAATTTTATGTTTTCAGATGCCATCGCTCCCTTAGCAATATACATCAAAGACTGCTTTTTGTCTGTTCCTATCCACACAAAGTAATGTTAACACTTTGTGTTCTCATTCCCCCAATTAACAACTCTGGGCAAGTCGTAAGACATAAGTGGACAGTCCCCACCCGAAGGATAGAAAACAGTCATACCATCTGCCAGGAGGCCATTGTCATGGAATTAAGGCCTTACTTAGACAAAGATCTTCATATTTATCATTATATGGATGATATCTGTCTTGATGTGGGGAGACTTTTCCACCTTTCACTTCCAACTTAAGGATCAATTACTATCCTTCCTATCATCCCTACAATTTAAAATATCTCCCCATGAAATACAACTTATTCTGCCCATCTCATTTTTGGAAACAGAAATTTTCCTTACCTCAATACACCCTCTTAAACCTACCTTTTCTTTCTCTGAATCCTTAACTCTAACCTCACTCCAAAGCTTTTTGGAAAACCTTTGATTGCCTTTGACCATAGCTTTTCCTCATCACCAGTCTCCTATAGCCTCTCTTTGATCTCCTAAAAGGGAATAAAACCCCCTTCTTCCCCAAAGCTCTCTCTTCTGTTTTTCTTGCAATAGCATTATCACTCCCTGTCTAATTTCTCCTGCCAACATTTTGCACCCCCATATCGGTTATCTCACAGGTCATCCTGTATGCGTCAGAAGAAGGTGGCTGGTGGCTAGGAGGGGACTGGACACACAGAGATCTTCATTCCCTGCTTGTCAGGTTCAGCATGGCTTTATCAACAGGAGCAAGAATTGGATGCTCGGCATCCTTGATACAGGCATAACACCTGGCTGATGACTTCCAGGATAACATTAACCAGGGCATGGCCTCCACCTCAGATAGCTTTTGGTCCTTCCAGCACCAGATTACCTCCCTCGGGGGGGGGGGGTGCGGGGAGGGTTACCATACAAATCAAGAGCAGGGACTTGTGTCATACTGGGGGAGAAATACTTTTTCTATGTTAGTGACTCTGGGATAGTAGAACAAAGCATACAGGTACTTAAGAATCTCCAATGGATGGCATTTCCAGATATGCCTCAGATAACTCCACTAGTGGAATTGAACCCTTCTGGTAGCTTCACTTCTTCGCTTCCTTGATCCCTATGCTGGCAATCGGGACCTTCTTCCTCCTGGAGCACTGTTTCACTCCATTTCTAAAACAGCAAGTAAGAATCATTGCCAAAATCATCACTATCCAGGTTCTGATTCAATAATAAACTATTTTTAACCTAGAGTCACCTAGAGGCTGTGATAATACCTTCCTGTTATAAAATGAAAAGTGACAGATGTGGGCTGGGGAACTGTGGGGCCAGGGGGATCAGGTCCAGAGTAAAACTGGGCTGGAGGCATGTCCAAACCCAGGCAATCCCATCATGAGATCAGCAGGAGTAGAGTCACTCCCTGCCCCCACCTAGTACCCCTGATGTGCGTGTCCTGGATTATGTAGAACTGTGTTGCCACCCGCCCCCAAAGGAAGTCACAGCCTGGTAGCCAGGTTAAACTTCTTCTCCCCCATACAGTCATATCTGGGAACACCGAAAATACTCCTCAGGAAAATGAGGTATCCCCTGCACTCTGGTCTTGACTAACAATGTACACTCACCCACAAAACCCCTACCCACCATCTAAAGTTTTAAGTAGTCTTTGTTTCTCCCACTAAACGATTTAGCTCACTGAAGCCTCTTTAGAGAGTCTGTTCTTGCTGTGCTCACCACCACGAGAATTCTTTTACACTTCCAGCCATTAATGCCCCAACTTCTCCTCTCAGGATCCGCCAGTCATAGTTGGTCACAGTTGGTCGCGGTTGCAAGACAACTGTGAAAAGAAACAGCCTCAATGGCCGCAATGTCTCTTCAGAGCAATAAAACAGTAACTAACACAGGGGAGAAAAGGTAATTAGATGAAAATAAAAGTACAAGGACAACAAGAAAAGTGTTAGAATAAAGAAAGGACACACAGATAATGCATGGCAGTTAAGGGGACAGTATACACTTTACAAACCCAAGATACAAAGCAAAATTCAATTCTTTCTGACTTCCTTGTTTTTATGGTTTCTTGTTGCCTTTGACTAGAAGTGTGTTGCACAATGCTCCTATGTTGTGGTGTTGAACAAGTGATCCAGTCCACCATGAAGTTGTAGGCCTGAATCTAACATCCTGATGAGGGTGGAAGAAGGGAGAGGGAGGTGAGGTAATAATCATTTTTATTTACTCAGATGCAGGGATAAGATGAGAGACATGCCCAATTTTTATGAATACATGGCTTGGGCTGAGAACAAAGTGTTTCTGTCTAACTATCCCTAGGCCTAGGCCTGGAAGCTTCTAGGCCTGGAAGCTCTAGCCTTCATACAATTTAGTCTTCTCCAAGCACGGACTTTGAAGAATTCAGTTTCCTGTCTTCATCTTCTAAACTAGGCCTAGAATGTTTTCAGCTTTTGAGACTTACTGTTGAATCAGATAACCTTTTTTCTGTGTTTTTGTATGTTGGCTAGCTGATTCAACTCAGCCGTTCTAGCTCAAAATTCTTTCCAAGCTGGCTAATTCAAATTAGCTTCTCTCAGCTTCTGGATGAATTGCTCGTCTCATGAAATTTTCCTCTGAATTCCATAAACTGAACTGCACTGACTGCAGGGATTGAATGCATGAAATCAGCTGAACACAATTGCATTCAACAGAACTGCACTGGACTCAACTCTACTGTGCTTCCTCCATGAACTCTCCTGTTTTCTACTCTCCCTGCGCTGCTCTTTAGTAGCTTCCATTTCCTGTCTGTTTCCGTGATAGTTGGGCACTATGTCTGACTCACTCTGTCAAATGTCTGTCTGGTTTGTCACTTTGTCCCTCAATTAAAGTGACCGCATGGAAAGGATTTTGTTCAGTATGATTAAATTTTTTACTGTTATTTTTCTTCCTCTGTTACTTAGACTTTAGTTTTTGAGCTTTTGTGCAACTATGGGGTGAAATTTTAATTTGAATTAATGCTGCTGAAGATCTATAAAGAATAGATACTATCTACTAATAAATCATAGAGACTCACCCCATTTGAGGATCCCATTTTAATCCCATGTACCCACACTAGGGCTTGCAGCTATCTGTAACCATGTAACCAGATATATGACAGCCTCCTCTGTACCCCCAGGACATTTCATACACATGGTATATTGACACATATACAGGGAATACCCATACATGCAAAATAAAATAAAATAAAATAATTTTAAAAATAGTGCAACAATGTTTTATAAATAAATTTACAATTAGAATTCATTTAAAAGATCTAACTACAATAACAAAGTTACATACTTTGCATAGAGGCAACTCTTCCAGCAAAACAATTCTTTTCAAGGAAAAGAAAAGAGTATTCAAGGGAGAGAATATATTCACAGGCTGCACTACAGAGATGCAGAGAGCTTTTAAGCCGGCAGTAATTTTAGAGGTTGATGGCTAGGCTTTGTTCAAAAGCATGTAGCAGAATCAGGCTGAGCAGATGGAATCCCATCTGCATGGTGTCTATGTCTGTGCAGTTATGTTGTATAATGTGCTGATGCATAAAAACCTATAAATAGCTCTGTAATTTAGTAGCCCTCTCACACATTCTAATTATTAGAAAATCTTTAAAATTTCAGCTAATTCCCTAAGAAACAAAGAGTTTGCCTCTGCACTTAGGGTGTTTCTTGACAGCAATATCAATATGATTATCATGGTTTCTGCTTTGCTCTAGTCTGTGACTTTAGGAAAAGGAAAAAGATGAGTACAATAAGGCTAGATACTTTAAAATATGTAAGCTCATGGAGTTTGAAATATTTTTTTCTTAACCAATGACAAAATATCAATCGCCAAGCTTTAGTAAAATGATGCGGACCATTAGCTTCAAGCCCTTTTCTGAGAAATAGGGGACAGGGAGGGGGAAAGAGTAGAGGAGGGATGGGGATATGATCAATATGTAAACTGAATACAATAATTAATTAATTAAGAATAGATACTTAATAATGTATTTTCTGATATATATGTACATACATACATATACATGCATACATACATACATACATACATACATACATATATATATACATACACACACAAACATATATAATTCACATAAGGAGAATTCTTAGTGATTTTTTTCTCCTATGGGAAATAAAATAAAAATTACATGAGTCATATGAGACATTATAGGAAAATCCACAATGCAGAAAAAACATTTCATAGCTACTTAATCATTAAGTTGGCAATTCTCAAATGCTAAGTGTCTGCATCAGGCTGTGTAATTTTGAACAATTAATCTCTTTGTGTAAGATTTTTAATTACGTTTATCACTAGAGTTTTTTAAGAGCTAGTAATAAGTGCTGAGATAAAGATAACATAGAGGTCTATTGACACACTATAAGGGGTGAGGGGTTATCAGGTTGATCCAGATGGTGTTATTAGTGACCAAGATACCAGCTAACACTGCTATAAATGCTTGTCCATAAAAATTTACTGTCACACCTTCTTAAAAATGGTACGTCATCTGGCAAGATGGCTTATCGAGTAAGAGTAACTCCTTCAGAGTTTGACAACCTAGGTATTGGGACCCAAGCTCAATCCTCAGAACCCAAAGTAGAAAAATGGAGAATTGTTTCTCAAAGTTCTCCTTGACCCCACAAATATGTAGTGACATTGTGAGGAACACACACACACACACACACACACACACACACACACACACACACACACACACACCCCTAATATATATTTTTAAGTTTGAAGTGTTTTGGTAAGGATATTTTTCCCAACTATAATGTTCCCACAAGGCAGATACAGCAGGATCAGGAATTCAGAACTTATAGGGCATTTTCAGCATGCTTATAGAATGTAACTGGTAAGGTTCTTGCTCTGATATCGACTCCCCTGTGTATACATGCCACATGTATAAGGGTGTCCCTGGACACTAGAAAAGAATATTGAACCACCTATAACTTAAGTTACAGAAAAGTTTAAACCCTGAAATGTACTTCTGGGACAGCTATCAGGTCTCCTAAAAGAGTGGTAAGCCCTCTTATTTTTTGTTTCTCTATCCATTTCTAAGAATACTTTGCTTTCATAAAAATTCAAAATTAACCTATGAGTGGTATCCCATAACTGTTATCTCAACACCAGGGATGAGGAACTTGCAAAAGACTATCAAGCCAGCTTGGGCCAAACATCTTATTCCATTGATGGACGGAAGTAGAAAGCGCTTAAAACTTTAAATAAAGGTTCCTGTTAATAACAATAGTTGATAACAATTTTTCATTTGTCCACCAAAAAAAGTATGTGGAGAGAATAGAGAAATATCTTTCATTATATATTGCCCTGAATTAAGCAAAATCATAAAATCTCTTTTTCTGAATTCCATAAGAATTCATATCAATGCTAAAAAATTAAGTAAAAATATTAAGAAAAATGTGTATGAGCTGAATTGCTTCATTCCAAAGTTAATTACTGCCCTAGTTAGTTTTATGTCAACTTGAAACAGGCTAGAGTCATATGAAAGGAGAAAACCTCAACTGAGGAAATGTCTCTGTAAGATGTACCTATAGGGCATTTTCTTAATTATTTATTGTTGGGGGAGTGCCCAGGTCATTGTGTGCAATGAATTTCTACGTCAGGGTTCCTAGGTTTATATATATATATATACACACACAGACTGAACAAGCCACTAAGAAGCACCTTCTATGGCCTCTGCCCATGCTTCTGGTTCGAAGTTCTTTCCCTGGTTGTGATCCTATCATGACTTGCCACAGTGTGATCAATGATATAGAAATATAAGCCAAACAAATTCTTTCCCTTCCAATTTGCTTTGACTATGGTGTTTCATCACAGTGATAGCAGTTCTAATATAATTACTAAAATATTGATGTCTGATTGTACTCTAAGCACTTGAGTGTATGAGGCATGTTTAATACCAGCTAAGGCTATTGAATGAGACTCTGTCTCAAAAAAAACAACAACAACAACAACAACAAAAACCAGTGGTAAGAAAACATCATATAGACATTTTTTAAGAGGATGGTGGGCATCAGTAGGAATGTATGCAACTGTTTACCATCTCAATTGTACTTCACATCAGTATTTCAGACTGTTTATCAAACAGATATGGGTCACTCCTCACACCTGCTGAGTGAGGACCCTCATTCACTGTTTAAAAAAAAATCTCATAAGCTGTCTTTATATCTAATCTTAGAATCTACAGTGAAACTCGTTTTAATGAATGCAGTAGTAATTTTCATTCATTAATAATGTAAAAGTTTGAAAGTGGGGAATATAAAATATTCTGAATTTTTCCCCCCTGAGGTCTTCACTATTGTCAGGTTTTGAGACAAAAAGCTGACTTGAAAAATGTTGCTGGAGAAGTTTAAGAGAAACAATATAAAGTAAAGGTTGAGGTCATAATATCTGTTACAATAGCTGCTATAAAATTAGTTGTTTTGAATAATACCCATTTGTTTATTTATACTTCTCAGCATGAACTCAAAAACAATGTCCATATCATTTTAAAAAGATTACTTTATTTCTTAAAATAATTACTTAGCCTAATATCAAAATTTATACTCTTGAAATTGTATGCTCATATAGCAAATTATACTTTGACTTTTATAACAGTACTCATTTGTTCAAGTAATAACTTAAGTGATAACAAGATCATGCTTTCCTATGAAAATAAACAATGCATTTTTAACCTGTCATATTCTGTCTTTTGAAATTTTCCTTTTGTAAGATATTAGTTATTTAGAGTCAATTTTCTAATGTTTATTTACATATTATAAGGAGAATGACTAAATTATAATTTAACCTTATTTACTTAATTACTTATATCCTTATCAAAGAAACTATGTAATTTTATTATGATATAAATACATTCTTATATTTAATAACTAATTTTAATTACTTTTAAAGTGAACATACAAATACAGTCAAATCTCTATCATGGTTTATTCAAACTGTATATATGCATATATTTCTCTAAATCACTGTCTACATCCATTTTCTTATAACACAATTTTGATTCTGATCACTTAAAATAGTGTATATGCCATAAAGTTGAAGTTATTATCTTTATTTAACTATATTGCCATTATAGATACTACTTGCAAGTTTAAAAGTTTGGCACTTTCACACATATCATTAATTATAAATCTAGAGATTTCTGGGACCTCATTCAGGTTAGAAAATTCAATTAAAATTGTTATATAAATTAGATGAGTTTCATACTCACAGAAACAACTCTATTTGCGCACAATGGAAATAGATAGTAGGTGTGGTATGGATTCCTTCCAAATGTGAAACTGATGGGCCTCTTCCTATGGGATTGGGGCACATCATCTTCAGTGCGTACTGGAGTATTTAGAAAATAGATCCTACCAAACTGCACTAGAGATGTGTTTGGAGCTTTATTACTGATACATGTTGACTCACTGAGTATGTGACTGAATAGATCACCAACGCTCCAGGAAAGCTGGACTGGCCCTTTGATCAACATGGATGGTATTCTAGTAATACACATACATTTTAAGTTGTCTGTTTACCATAAACATAGGTTCCATTTAAGATGTCATAGATTATGCAGATACCCCACAAAACTTGGAAACTACAAGGATTAATATTGAAATTCAAAAGAAAGTCAAAATGTTGTATACTATACAACACCTAATTATAAATCTTGTAAAAATCAAAATTATATTTAAAATCAACTAAACCAAACTCTCTAAGCTACTGTGAATCTCGAACTTCCCATATGCCAAAACATGTTCTTTTCTTTCTTTTGTATTTTGTAAATACCCTCCTTGAATACAGTGTGGTTTAAATTTATAGTTTAATAGTAATGTTCATTAAAATATAAGAGTATGGAGCACAAGAAGCCTGGTAGAACTCAAAGACAGAATAAGCAAGCTACCAAGATGAGAATTGATAGCCCATGACCATATAGTGGGGGAGGAGGTCCCCCTTGGTCATAGACCCAGGGGAGGGCAATAGGATGAAAGCAGGAGGGAGGGAGGAACGGGAGGGTACAAGTGATAGGATAACAATTGAATTGTAAACTGAATAAAGTAATGAAATTAAAATTAAAAATTAAAAAATATATAAGAATATGTATGAGTGTTTTTCTTGAGTGTGTGTCTGTGCACTGTGTACCCCTGAAGGTAAGAGGACTTGGATTTTTCCCCTGAAAGAATATTTAAAGCAGTTGTGAACCACCATGCGGGTGGTAGCAATTGAACCCCAGTCCTCTAGAACAGCTTAAATATTTAACCATCTCTCTATCTTCTATGTTTCAGATTTTGAGGAGTATATAGATGCTTCTTTTCTCTTGCAGAATGCTCAATTAACACCTTATTTTAAAAATTATCATTTCATTTATGTGTATAGTTTATTCATACATTCTACATATAGATTACCTTGGGTAAATGTTTTTCAAATATGTTGTTGGCATGGAGATTACATGTGCTTCTCTCATCTATAGTTGATTAGTTGAGAATGCTAATTTTGGTGGTTGCAATTATACATTCCTTTTTTGTTTGTTTGTTTTTGTTTTTACCATATTGAGACATCTGTCTAAAAACATTTCTTCCTATCTTTTTCTCACGAAGGTATCTTACTCTGTATTTTTTTTTTTCAGAAACTATTCATATTCAGAAGAGGAGACTATAAAGTTCTGTAATTAGAAACGCTTTGTTTTTAACATCAGCATTCCTTGTTTACCTACATTTATACGGTACTGGATTCAGTGAAAACTGTCACACACACACACACATTCTTCTCACTGGGTTTTAGAGTATGTTCTATGTATGTAGCAATTTGTGTATTTTGAGGACAACTTACAAGGTCTTACTAATAATTTTCCTTAGTTTTATTGTTAGTATAGGAATTTCTTGTACACTTTCTTGGTGTTTTCTGTCTGTCTGTTTGTTGTTGTTCACTTTAAAATATTAATGGTTGTCCTTGGTCTCTTACATTTTATATAAATGTGATAAATAGCATATCAATTTATATACACAGGCAGGGCTAGTTGTATCTTCAAGAATTTGAGGATTATTGACATTGATATTATGTACTCCCAAAAGTGAAATCTTTCTCTTTAAATTTACCATATACTTAGTACCCTATAGAAATGTGAGGACTTATATTTTTAACATCTTCAAACTTTACTTCACATATTAGCAGGATGACTGTTCTAGAAACTGGTTTTATTTCCGGAGTCTCGTTGTGGCAGAATTGTGCTTGGCTATTCTAACAGAGCAGGTTGTCTTAGGGAAATCATCTCTCCAAGAGTAGCAGGGCAGGTCGTCTTAGGGAAATCACCTCTCCAAGAGTAGCAGGGCAGGTCGTCTTAGGGCAGTCACCTCTCCAGGATTAAAAAAAGACAAGAATGCTCACTGTTGTTGTCTAAAAATATTTTTTAAATTTAATTTTCAAAAACACTAGCATATATGTTTGTTTCTATATTCAGTCATCTTTCCATAATAAATTGAGAACAGAATTTAAGTTAATGTGCTTTTAAATCCCTGCAAGATAATCATTTTCAAACTATGATTATCAACTGAAATTATAAAAATTTTTAACAATGTAAAATAAGTCCCTGGCATGACTTTTATTAATCATTTACAAACTAATAGGCTTAGAGTTGCGGCAAAAATAAGTAGAAACCTGAGCCAAGGATGTGGATTCTAAAATGCCATAAATGGTGGAACCAGTCAACAGGGAACAGCAATGACTATTTTCACCAGTGCCAGTGAGATGCTGTGTTTTAGGACCTGCTACTTAAAAAAATACACAAAATATAAATCAATGAAAATTATTCAGCATCATACTTCTTATAAAAATGTGCATACGCTAATAAAACTAAAGTAAATGTTCAAGTGTTAGCACTACGGGTTTCAGAATAGCCGTAGCTGAATTGAAGCTGAATTCAGGATTTAGTATAGAAACTCTTTCGGTGACATGTACTCAAAAAGAGGAATAGGTCAGTTGTTACAACATACAAAGATGAGGCAAAGCCAAATAAGGTAATGAACATGGAAACAAAGTCCATGCCCTTCATTAAGGATAAGAAGAACATCCTTAAGGGAGCAAGGACTGTTCTGTCCAAGTCTATACAGTTGATAGTGAATATGTGACTTTTTAAATGCTTATTTATTTTTGATATGTTACAACAGAAAAAGTAAGCCTAAAATAAAATTCATTTGTATTAATTGACTGTCGCATATATAAACTTACCTTTACACACATCTTTATAAGTGAATAAATAATTTAGTGGTATTTACTGTGCTTCCCATATGAGCAGATTTATTCAAGGACTTCTGTTATTCTCGTGTATTTTGTGCATAAATTGTTCCACTAAAAGAGTAGTAATATTTTCTTCTAAGACATCTGTGACTCATCTTTGATTTTTTTTATGGAAATGAAAAAGAATTAAATAGAAATCTCTTTTCCCTATTAAAGAAGTGTAAGTGACATTAATTTCAGTTATGAGGAGTGAGCTTCAGAAAAGAACTTTATGTCCAGGTCATCAATTTTCAAAACTTAATAAGTTCATTTCACCCTTCAGCACCCCATGACTGTAATATTTTCCACTTCATGTTTTTAAGTAAATTATTTATTCATTCAATTTACATCTTAATCATAGCTCACTCCCTCCTCTCCTCCCAGATCCACACTCCTTTTCCCATCTCTTGTGCCCTATATCTCAGAAAAAGGGAGCCCCTTACCCACCCATCCCAGCTGATCAAGTTGCATTAAGTCTTATTTCATCATCTTCCCCCGCAACCTGGCAATACAGTCCCATCAGGGGGAAGTGATAAAAAAGCAGGCAGCAGAGTCCATGTAAGAGACAGCACCCATTCCCTTTACTTGTGGACCCACATGAAGTCCGAGCTGCCTATTGGCTCCATCTATATAGAAAATCTAGGTCCCATTTATGCACGGTTCTTGACTGGTGTTTCAAACTCCACAGGCCACTCTGGGTCCTGGCTAGTTGGCTCTGTTGGTATTCTTGTGGATTTCTAATCACCACTAGGTCCTTTTATTCTTCCCCTCACCTTTCCAATAGAAGCCCTATGCTTGTCCCAACATTTGGCTGTGAGTTTTAGAGATCTGTTCCGAAACACTGCTGCTTGGAGTCTCTCAGAGGACAACTTGGTAGGCTTCTGTCTGTAAGCATAGCAGAATATTGTTAGTAGTGTCAAGGGTTGCCTCTCTTCCATGGATGGGTCTTGGGTTGGTCCAGGCATTGGTTGGGCATTCCTCCTTCTCTCCTCTATTCCTGTACATCTTGTAGGCAGGGTAAGTTTTGGGTTGAATTTTGTGAGTGGGTTGATGTTCTCCTCCCTACACCAGGTGTCATGTCTACTTATATAGTGTCCTCTTTAGTCTCCATCACCTATGCTATTGGAAGTGTCAGCTAAACTTCCTTTCATATGCTCCCAGAGACACTGAAAGAACAATTCTAAACTTCATATGGAAAAACTGAAAACCCAGAATATCTAAAAATAGGCCTATAGTAATAGAACCTCTGAAGGCATCTCCATTCCTGACTTCAAGCTGTCGTAGAGAGCAATAGTAATAAAAACTGCATGGTACTGGCAAGAAAACAGACTGGTTGGTCAATGGAATCAAATAGTAGACTCAGAAGGAAACCGACACACTTACAAACACTTTTTATAAATGAGCCTAAATCCATGCAAAGAAAAACAGACAGCATCTTGAAGAAATGATACTACTTTAACTGGATATCTATATGTATAAAAATGCAAGTAGATCCATATTTATCATCTTGCACAAAACTCAAATCCAAGTCAATCAAAGGCTTAAACATAAAATCAGACACAATAAATCTATTAGACAAGAAAGTGGGGAAGAGCCTTGAAGGAATTAGCACAGGAGACAACTTACTGAACAGAACACCAGCAGCTCTGGGTCTAATATCAACAATTAATAAACGGGAGCGTTTGAAACTGAAAAGCTTCTGTAGATCAAAGGACACTGTCAATAGAATGAAATTGCAGCCTATAGACTGGGGAAGAATCTTCACCAATCCTACAACCAACAAAGGGATAATTTCCAAAATATATAAAGAACTCAAAAAGTTAAGCTCCAACAAACAAAATAACTCAATTAAATAATAGAGGACAGAACTAAACATAGATTTCTCAACAGAAGAATCTCAAAACACCATGAAACACTTAAATATTCAACATCCTTAGTCATCAGGAAAATGCAAGCCAAAATGACTCTCAATTTCCATCTTATACATGTTAGAATGGATAAGATCAAAAACTCAAGTGACCCACATGCTGATAAGGATGTGTAGAAAGGGGAAAACCCAGTGCTGGTGGGATTGAAAACTTGTACAAACCCTTTGGAAATCAATCAATTACTTTCTCAGAAAACTCAGCTATACCACTTCAGGACATATAGCAAAAATACTCTCCAGCATACAATAAAGACATTTGCTCAACCATGTTCATAGCAGCTTTATTTGTAATAGAATCTGGAAACAATCTAGATGTCCCTCAACCATATATAAGGAAGCTGTGATACATTTAGGGAATAATGGGAAAATGGGGGGGGCAGGGAAGAATGGGAGGATACAAGAGATGGGATAAACATTGAGATGTAACAAGAATAAATTCATTAAAAATAAATAAATAAATTTTAAAAAATAGATAATGAATTAAAAACAGGCAAGTCATGAAAATTTCGGGCAAATGGTTGGAATAAGAAATGATCATTTGAATTGAGGTACCCCAGACCCTGAAAGAGACATATAGTACAGGGTAAACATAATAAAATGCTTGTATTGAATACTACCCCAAAATGGTAAGTAGCAAAGAGGACCCAAGGGAAGATGCTTAAATCTCATTTAGAAGGTGAAATAGAATAGAGAGAGGTAGTGGTTGAGGAGAGGGAACAAGGTAGGGGATGGAATACAGAGAAAAATAAGGGTGGAGATGAGACCTGGGGAGAGCAGGAATGGGAAGACAAAAGGCCTACAGAGAAAACACAACTCTGGATTCAGACAACTCTGTTACAAGCTGTGACTGTAGCACTGGAAAGGTGGAAAGTCACAATTTGATAATGAAGTCTTTCAACTGAGTTTATATTTCAGGATGCTATTCAAAAATACCCACTGTTCCTACCACGGTATGTAGGATGTAACTCAGTGGTTAATATTTCATCTTTAATTTCAAATATCTAAACCAGAACAACAGAGGACAAGAAGCCATTGTATATCAGGTCAGAGAGTTTATTTAAAAAAAAAAGAAGATAGTGCCAAAAAAACAACTCATATCTGTCACCAATTTTGAATGGCACTTCCACTCAGAACACAGAGAACTTAGAGAGATTACTCTGTTAATGAATCTTCTTTTGACACATTCCTCAGCAGGAAGCCCTGAGTTATACAGGGACATATTTGAAACCTGTTCATCTATGCTACAATATGTTATTTTTAAATGTCAAATAATTTTTCTGGGCCCGGAACTTAAATGATTTGGGATGAATTGATTATGCATGTGCAGAGTCACTCCATCTTATACACACACACACACATAGACACATATGTACACATACATATATGTATGTATGTTCACCATGACCCCAATTGTAAGAAAAATTTTGCCTTTACTCTAAAAACAACCTTGTTCTTCTTTGTCAAACTTTATCACGTTCTTACAGCTGTTATCTATTTCAATGTATATTTTGAAGTTTGAAAACAATTAAATAGATGGATAAATAATTGTAAGTAAGTAGCATTACCCTTAAATCTTTTTCTCTGTCTTGAGTTTTAATTGATTCTTTGTGAGTTTCACATCATGCACCCCAATCCCACTTAATATCCCCATTCCTTTGAACCCAAACTGTGCCCTTGCAACATTCTCCAAAAAGAAAATTAAAAACAAGAATAAACTAAAACAAAACAGAAAAAACATCATTTTGTAGAAGCTGTATTGTGTCACAGAGTGTCCCACCCTATGTCCCTTTGTCTACACTTCTTTATTTGCAAATGTTCGTTGGAATGAGTCATTGGTCTGGTTCAAGGTCTCTGGATACTGCTACACTATAAGTCATGGATCCTGGACACCTCTCAGAGTTCCTGTTGTTGTCCTGTGCCATGGTGATCCCACAGCTTTGGTTCTGCAGGACCAGCCCTTTCATATGTTCTAGCAGTTCAGAGATAAAGTAGATGTTGGATGTTGGATCTGGTCCTGCATGATAGCTGAGTTGCTTAACCCACCAACTCTAGTCAACCCAAACAACCAGACCTCTCCAACACTGCTCCTACCAGACACCAAATACTACAATCTGAAATGTCTGAGCTGCCTCTCCTGTTTCCACCACTCTTAGGTTTGGAAAGGTCTGGTGCACCTGTCTCTTTGCCATCAGGGCCAGCTCTGCTGTGTTTCCAAGGTGAAGTTCAGGAATACACTCCAGAATGTAGTATTTATGTCCAGGATTCAGTATTGATAGAGCTCTGCTGCCAATGAGAAGAAGGTGCAGCTTTTCTGATCTTCTGACCTGGGGTGGGGGACAGATCTCCTATGTGCCAGAAATGGAGAGTGGTGAGGGGGCAACACATATTTTTTTCTTAAAAGGTTTTTTTCTTCTTGTTTCAATAGTCAAAATTGTTAATATGTTAAAGAGTTTTTAATACTGGGGCAGTATGCAATTGTTAATAGTGTTTCTCCTCAGAATCTCTTTTTCTTGATGATCTTATACATTTGCTGTAGATATTGAATTTAATTGCTATTTTGGTCAATTTATTTGTAATAAGACTACATCAGTGGAGGATCCAAGATAGCCAGGCCAATCACACACCGTGTCTGATCAGAATAGCAGTGACCTAAGGATCGAATCGAGAACTATAATACACCAGTCCTGGTGATTCCCAGGTGAAAGTAGTCCACACCGTGTGGAGAAGGGTCCATCCTCGGGCCACCAGGCTAATCCACAGAAAAGTCCTTGGGTCCCTGCAGGCTTGTACACAGTCTGAAAAGTCGAGCTACTCGCCTGCTTGCAGACCACGTGGGCTCCGGGTATCAGACTGAAATGAAGACTACAAAACACCAGTGTCTGGGTTTTCCCGGGGTCTGGAATACAAGTCGATGTGACCTCGATCTCAGGTCACCTAGACAACCCACAGAAAGTTCCCTTGTCCCCACAGGCACTGGCGTAGACTCCAAGGACTGCGCAGGGCGTATAGCATCTGAGCTCTGTGTCTCAGACTACGATGTGGGTTACAAATACACCAGCGTCTGGTTCTTCTAGTCCAGAGATTCAGATCTGAACTCAGGCCACCCAGCCAACCCAAGGGAAATTACCAAGAGAAGCTTCTGGCTCCACACAGGAAAGGGCCTGGGCTAGAAGGTCTAGTCACAGGCCTTGTGGAGGTACAACGCACTTCCATTCTGTGTCTCAGAAGTATCTGTGTTCTACAAAATACCAATGTCTGAGTCTCCCTACCAAGAAGAGACACTACGGTGTAGATCACAGGTAGATCGCACATCAGATCACTCAGCTGATCCATGCAAAATTCTCAGGTCTGATCTCAGGTCATCTCCTTAATCCACCTGAAGAATTCCCTGATGCCACAGATGAAGGTTCTCAACCTATAGACACTTACCTACGAGCTGCTCTCAATGGCCAGTGAAGGACACCAGAAGCTATCACCTAATGACAGAGATTTCGTGCTAGTTTCTTCTATAACTACTAGGAACATAGTAAGATATCACCACTTAAAGAAGACTCATTGAATCCCTTGCTTTCTGAACGGCCATGGAATTTAAACATAGTACCTTGGCTTGAAAGTGGATAAAAATACCTCTCACTCAGTTATGTAGACACATTTAGAATAAAGTTGCACCATTGAAGTAACAACATAGGTACATATCAAATCATGTATGAATGTTTTTGTTTGGATTCCAGTTTTTATTCTGTTTAAAAAGACAACCATAGGAACAATAATTATAAAACAGTATTGAAATGATTGTAATATATAAGCAGATCATTTGTAAATCAATATTACAAAATAGAAGGAACAGAGTGATAGCTTCATGTTTTCATATTCTTTCTACAATGTAGGTGCTGTATCTTATATCCATAGTAACTTCTACAAAATAAAAAATGTAAAATATAAATTAAAAATGTAAAATATACATTTAAAATACATATTAAACAAAAATAAAACAGTAATGGAGTAAAAGATATAAAAACGTGATCCATATGTAAACTATTGCAAAATAAATATAAATTCACTATGTCCAATCAAATGGCAGAGAAGAAATTGTTCTATGATCCAAATACAATGTATTAAGATGTGAAAATTATAAATGAATACAACAAATATCTAAAACTCTGTTAGCGAAAAATAAATCAGCAAATATATTTGTAGACTGCAGTAGTGATTTGTCGGTGCTAGGTGCATTAAATAGGAAAGAGGTTAACACAAACACAGAATACTGTGACCTCTATGGTAATGACCTTTTGAAGCAGGACTGACTCACATATGCCCAAATTGGAAAGCATTTTGTACTGAAGAACATATGAAAAAGAACACTTGCTATATGTAGATTTTAATTTGTATACTTCATTTATTAAAGTTACTTTATTCTCATCCTTTTCACATTTAAAATTAATTTGCTATCCTTTTTTGTTAGCCAGGTCTCTTGGCTTTTTGAAACACTACTGGCTTTTTAAAACACTCCATTATGCCTGAGCTATGACAATTCAGTTAACTACAGTGATTTGGTTTCCAGAACTAAACTTCTTTGTTCTAATTTCTTTCTCCTGTCTATGAACTCCAGGAAAGTCCTTAACAACTTCCTACCATCCTTTATCTGGCCATTCCGTGGTTAATTCCAGCAAAAGCTAACCTGGGGCTAACAAGGAAACTTTCAATTTCATTTCCACCCACCTGTTTCTGCTCTCTAATTATGCCAGCATGTAAAATGACCGATTTTTTTTTTTTTTTTTTTTATTTTATCTAGAGACCTCTCTCTAGGTTTTCTCCCCTGCCAACAAAAGCCAATGGTTTTCATAAGCAAGTTAGTGTTTTCTTCTCCCAGGTTTACTGTTCTTTTATAAAGTGAAGAAAAGTAAAACTTTGTCCTTTTGTTGCAAGTCTCTCTATCTTTCCTCCTCTTTCTTTTCTTCCTCCTCCAACTCTTCTCTCTTCTTCCCTCACTCTCTCTCTCTCTCTCCAACCCCCCACTTTTCTATTTATCACTGTAGGACACTAAATTTGGTAACTTTGAAATTTATAGAAACAGATTAAATTTATCTATTTATTTTATTTTCCAAGGTTCATGTATTTAATATTCTTCTTGGTATCTATAGTTGAATATCACACAGATAGTATCTCATATTAGCTTTTTCCATATTAAGAACTTTAGGACAATTATTTCACTATTTGTACTTTGTTTAATGAATAAGCTTCACTTTAATTTTAATTTTTCTAGTGGCTCCAGGAATTATTTGGACAATGGAATGACTGCCCAGACCAAAATGGAGGATGAAGTCTTATGCTCCCAAATGCTGGATTTTGTTTCCCATAACAAGGCTTCTCTACTGCCTTCTAAGAAGATAATATTAATGTCCATAAATAAAACTATGAAAATAGATAAGCTATATTACATTTGTGGTGACTGTGTGATAGAAGAAAACTGGAGTGAAATTTCTTCTCCCATCTTTTGTCTGGACCACATCTCTATGTTGCTGTATTGTCAGATTTGGAAATCCTCTGCAATAGAACTACTGCTATTGCTTGGCCCAAGTAGTGACCAACTAAGTTATGTGCCAGAATATTATTTTTAAGTTTTCTTCTATTTATTTGTACTCAATTCTTCTATAATGAATACAATCCCTAAGAGTATGTGGTTTTTGGAACTCTTATACTACAATAGCTACTCTAATGAAAAATTAATGAAATGAAAAAAATCCTCAAATGATCCTGAACTATTTATTTGTTTATCTATTTATTTACTTACTCACGTTACATTACCATCATAGGCCTTCCCTCTATTCCTACTGCTCCCATTCTCCCTCCTTTTTTCTTCTACCACCCTCCCCTATTTCTCAGATAAGAGGAGCCTCCCCCTTCCCAACTCACCCCAGTACATCAACTTGTATCAGGATTTAGTACATCTTCTTCCCTTGTGGCTGGTGAGGTATCCTGGCCAGGGGAAAATGATCAAACTGCAAGAAACAAAGTCCATGTCGGAGAAAGCCTCTCTCTCTTTCCTAGGGGACCTCTCCCCTTTCGAGTATGTTGGCCAAGCTACCTGTCATCTACATGTGTGTAACAAGCTTAGGATGAGTCCATGCATGGTCAATGGTTGGTGTTCTGCAAGGCTTCCTGGATAGGGATTATTCGACTCTCTTGGGCTTCATGTTAAGCTCTTGCCCCTCCTGGGTCCTTCTATTCATTTCCCAATTCGTCCAAAAGATTCCTTGTGCTTCACCCAGTGTTTGGCTGTGAGTCTTAGCATCTGTTAGATGGAGCCTTTCAGAGGAAAGCTATACTAGCATAGCAAAGTATCATTAATAGTGTCAGGCATTGGCTCTCTCCCTTGAAGTAGGTCTCAGTTTCGGCCAGGCTTTGGCTAAACATTCCCTCAATCTTTGCTCTATTTTTATTCCTGCATATCTTGTAAGCAGGGTAAATTTTGAGCCGATGTTTTTTGGGTGGGTTGGTGTCCCCTCTGTCTACTAATAGTCCAGTCTGTTTTGATTGTGAGTTCCATGACCCTTGCTACTAAAAGTCTCAGCTTCAGTCACACCCATATCCTCCTAGGAGCCTAACCTGCCATAGGTCTCTAGTTGTCTCAGAGATGCCCCTGCCCATGGTTTCTCTTCTCTCTGTAAGTCCTCTGTCCTCCTGCCTCTGTCTGATTTGCACTCTCATTTCTCTCCACACTCATTCTTCATCCCCGTTCTCTTTCTTCAAACACTTCTGATGTCTATTCTATTTCTACTTCTGAGTGATTTTAAGCATCTTCCCTTGAGTCATCTGTTTTACTTAGCTTCTTTGGATCTAAAAATTGTAGTGTTATCATCCTGTAATATATGGCTAATAATATCTGCTTATAAGTGAGTATATACCATGTACCATGTGTCTGGGTTGCCTCACTTGGGATGATCTTTTCTAGTTCCATCAATTTGTCTACAAATTTCATGAATTCTTTGTTTTAATACTGAATATTATTCCACTGTGTGAATGTATCATATTTTCTTTATCCATTCTTCAGTTGAGGCATATCTGAGTTAACCACTGTCTTCTCTTTTAGTAATTACTGTTGTAGTTATCTTAAATATTTATTTAAAATTTTTTCATCCATCCCTTGATCTGCAATGTACGAATGCTTATATATTCCTTAAGACTTTTCTGAGATCCTTGTTCTGAAAGATCTATGGTTTTATATCTGTTTCCATGACAGCAGAGTATATAACCTTGATTAAAGAAAAAGTCTGTATCTCTACTCTTCAGGTCAACTTTCCAGTATTCGTGTATTTCCTGATAATTAAGCATTAAGTTTACAATACCTAATTATAAACCCTGATAATTTATATCCCCTTCATTTCTCTTGCCTCATGTTCCTACTAAACTTTCAGCCTTCATTTCTAGTCACACACATTTATTTATTTGATGTCAAGCATGCAATTTGGCTCTATTAAGCTCTTTGAACTTGTCATATTTTATTAGCTTATTAAATCAATAATTTGATAAACTTTTGAGCATAGTCTTTGACATAGCTACCATTTGATATAACTGTACAATAGAAATGTCTATGTTGTTTCAGTCACTTTTTTCATCATAAAGATATATTCATTTCTTTCTATTTTATTTAATGACAATATGAAATATTATGAAGAAGTCTAATAATGATAAAATATTTAATATATAAATTGTAGTAACAATCATTATTCAATTCATTAATATTTATTATCACTTGTTTGGATGAGTGAATATCTTAGTTACAGTTCTATTGCTGTGAACAGGTACTCTGACTAGATCAACTCTAATAAATTAAAAAATTTAATTGATTCACCTTCCTTGTAATTTTAGAGGATCTATCTATAGCTAACTTTATCCCCTTACTCTAATGACAGGGATCATGTCAGCATGAAGGCATGATGCAGAAACAGTGAATAGCTAAGAGCTTACATCGGGATACACAGGTAGGAGGCCAAGAGAGAGACACACTGGGCCTGGCATGCGTTTTGAAACCCCAAACCCTACCCTAAGCAAGAACATCTTCAATTTAATTTATCTCAGACAGTTTTCTTACTGGGTACAAAGTATTCAAACAAATGGGTCTATGGTGGCCATCTTATTCAAAATACCACAGTGAATAAGTTATCATTATTAACTTTAGGACATTTCCATGTTAATGTTACTGTCTTCTTTTTTCTTTATTTTTCTTTCTATTTTCTCCACAATCTAGTAACTTTCTATATGTTCAGTTTCTTGTTTCTTCCTTCTTCTAATTATTCATTTTTGCTATCTTTCTTTTTCTAGTCAGTATTTCTCTCCTCCATTTCTATCGTCTTCTTATATAATCTTCATATTTCTCTGTCAGTGTTTGATATCAGGATTTGGAGTTGTCTGTTGCCATGGAGACTGTTTCAGATACTTGCCACAAGAGGGAGCCCTCAACCTGATAAAAGGTCACTGTTGTTCTGGGAGCAGACAATTAAGATGGAACCCATAAGAAAGACAGGCGATTGTTTTCTCAGAGAGACATGGGTATGCATTTGACATAGTCTGCAGTCTTAACTAAGATGCATGCCTAATGGTCATTATACAGCAGAATATGAATTGTTACCAATACTTCTTCTCACTGCCTTTTATAAACCTTTTTGCATTGGAATCTATACATAAAAAATTCCAACACACCTCTAATGAACCTAGACATCATCTTAAGTAGGTAGTTATTATAGAAGAGAACAAGACTCAAAATAAGTGGTTCTGGAATATGAACCATTTATGAAAAAGGGTAACTTGGTGGTGGTGGTGGTGGTGGTTGCTAAATAATTCTATGGTTTGTAAGATTTTATCTGCTTGTGGAGTCAAATATTTGAAAAAAAGGTAACTAGAAGGCAATCTCTTTATATTCTTACTTTTGAGGGGTTTAGCTATCAAAAAAAATGATTTTATAAGGTTTCAAGCATGACCTCTAAATCAGCATAACAGGAAGTAGGTATTTTAGGTGACAAACACTCAGCTTTGCAGAATAGTGTGTGTACTCTGAAACCTTAAAGTTTCTAAAGACAGATAGGACCCTACTGCCTGCTCAGAGGTAAATTTCTGTACATCCCCCACCCTGCTGAAGTGGTTGAGTAGACTGTAATTTTACTGTCTACAGCATCCCTGAAGCTTCAGTTGTAGACTGTTTCGAATTTGCCATAATAGAGCATTGTTGTCAGTATAACTAAATTAGCCTTATCACATCTCTATCATTTCCTGTGGCGGCTGGTTTTATTTTCTCAGGTGAGTAATGAGATGAGAGCCCATATCCACGCAAAAAAACATCTTGGGCTGAGCTGTCTCTATGCTTAGGCCTGAAGGCTTCTAGCATCTACACCATCTAATCTTCTGTAAGCTAGGACCTTGAAGGCTTCAGTTTCTAGCCTCCATTGCCTAACCTAGGCCTAGAATGTTTTCAGCCCCCAAGGCTCACTGCAGAATAAACTCACCCTTCTTAGCTCTTTATAAACTCTGCATGGCTGGATCAACTCACCTGTTCTGTCTCAAACGCCTCTCCAAGCTGACTGATTCAATATGGTTTCTTTCAGCTTCTGACTGAATTTCTTTGCTTGGAAAACCTGCCTCTGAGCTTCATGAACTGACCTGTACTGACTTTATAAACTGAACAGAACTAGATGGAACTAAACAAACTCAATAAATTCAGCAACTCAACAGTATTCAGCTGAACTATACCTACTCAACTCTCTCTGTTTGTCTCTCTCTTTGTCTCTCTGTCTGTCTCTCTCTCTCTCTGTATCTCTGTCTCTGTCTCTGTCTCTCTGTCTCTCTGTCTCTCTGTCTCTCTGTCTCTCTCTCTCTCTCTGTCTCTCTCCCTCTCTCTTTGCACTCCTCTGCTCTTAAATAGTCTCCCCATCATCCCTGTTTTCTTCATAGTTGGGTGTATCCTATTTCTGACTGATAATTTCAGATCTTTCTCTGATTTGTCCCTTTGTCTGCCCTTTGTGTGCATGCTCAAGGTTGATTGCTTTTCATGGATACATGGATTAGGAAGCTCATGCCAAGAGAAGACTGAACCTGCCTATATCTCTGTATATAGGGGTGTTTTTTGAGATGAAATGCAAAATTTCCCCAATCTGCATCAGCATGTCAACTGGTCTTGTCTCTATGCAGATTGGTATATGATCACAGATTTTATAACTGTAATTTCTTTCTCATGTTTGGAAGACACCATCTCACACCAGACATCTGGTCCTCTAGCTCTGTTCAATATTTCTGTCCCCTTTTCTGTGATTGTTTGCTTGAGCCTTACAATGAACTAATTTTGTTGTTGGTAAAATAACATGGGTTGGTTGTTTGGGGCCTTGCAGAAAGAACAGAAAAAGAGCTACAGAGCTCATTGAATGCAGCCCACTGGTTAGCGTAACCAAAATGGGCCTGTCTTGGCAAGGCAGAAAGCCACAAACTATGTGTCCTGAGACTCCATGCTACTAGAGAGGATAATTCTGCTTGTCACCCCTGTGATCCTCATAATCCTCCTAATATATGAATTTGGTGAGTAATATAAAAGTGACTTCCAGGCCTTCCCTGGGCAATATCACTGGCACTCACATTAACAAGCTTGAACTATTATAGGCATTGCTGCTGGAGATTACTGATTCAACCAAAACCCTGAGAAGAACCTACAGATACTACAGTGCTAGCAATGACCATTAAACTCAGAAAGAATTTAGAAAAATATATTGCTTAACAAGATGAAGTAAAGATGTTTTGCTAGTGGCTCTGAGGTAGAAAATCCTACAGAACAATTTGAAGTTAAGAAAAAGTACACTCTTAATAGTAAAGCTAGGACCTTTTAGAGGTTGGTGAGCAAAGACAGTAGTCCAAATAGCACTAGCTCATGGGACTCCTTCATTGAAGTTGGACTTCAACGTGACTAACTTCTTATACTAATTTTTGTCCTCAGCTTCCTGATATAATTTTTAAAAATTATTAATGACTAGATGGACATCTTCTGGATTTAAAGTAGAAATGGCTCATTTTTTAATATGGAAGTTTAGATTTGTGATTCTTTTAAGATCTTTATAACTTTACTTTTTAAGATAATTGAATCTTTATCTGTAACCACAAATTGCTGCCTGCCAGAAAAGAGAAGCCAGCAGAGAAATTGCATTGTTTGCTTATTTCTATTAATATATAAAAAGCTGTTTTGTTACAAATGTATATGGGTTCTTGGAAATAACTTGTTTTACATGTTTGTTTCTCATGCAAAATATATTAAACATTTGATGATGTGAAGTTATTGGGGAACATATTTTTCTTATGTATACTTATTGTAATCATTCACTGAAAAATAGAATGTAACCACATTGTGGTCTTTGTACCACTTGAAAGATTTTGCTAGGATACATAAGCTGTGAAATAAATATAAAGTTGTTGGAACTACTCTTCAGAGTTTTATTTTCCATCCATCAAATGTATATGAGTATATAGGTGGATATGTAGCTGTTTGAGTTGGAATCATTTTCTGTCCACAATGCTGTGTTTATGTGTGTGTGTGTGTGTAAGGTTGTTGGAATATTTTTCCATCCACAATTATAGGTGTACATACATATGTATGTATGTGAATGTATAAATGAAGAGAAGTTTGAATAAGTTTGTTAGAGCCTACCTGCTGGAGTTTGTCTTACTTCATCATAAAGTGTGTGTGTGTGTGTGTGTGTGTGTGTGTTTCTTTGATTTTTTCCTTTCTTTTTTAGATGCTTTGCCATTATCAATGGAGAGCCCCTGCTAAGAGAAATCATCCCTAGCCTCCACTTACATGCTAGTTGTAAGAACCCACCAGGAAGCTATCAGCACTGGCCCTCCCTTCAGCAAGTTACTTCTGGCTCCTCAGTTCGTCACTGTCAGTGGGACACTATTGCCAAAAACAATTACCTCCAGCTTGGAAAGTTGCCCTCAGAGAAAGCCTTCATGATAACCAGTCAGCTCCATGATCTACACGGTGACTCAGTTTACCCTGTCAGTGTAGTAGCTGGTCTTCGACAGTTGGGCACCACCCAGTTTCTCTCTGAACATTTGACAAACTGTAGATTTCTATACTAGTCTCCATCTGCTGTAAAAACTGCATAGATGAGGTTTAGTAGCTACACCTATCTATAAATATAATTAAACTAAGTATGAATTAATTCATAATAAGTGTGTCTTAACCAACTAGACAACCTTGCTAACCCCAAATTATAAGTGCATTTATTGTACATTTCAGGATATCTTGTCTTCTTATTCGCTATCATGGTTCACAGCCTTTATAAATATGTAGGACCATTCACTGTTATTCCCCCTTGGCAACCTTCTTAGTGCTTTCTGATACTATGAGAGCTAGTTCTCAGGGATGAGACTTCTAGATCAGTACAGCTCAATTTTTCCACGTCCTGTGTGTGAATTGTGTATTGTTTCATGAATAGCACCTTACCTTCAAGTTCTAACAGGTAATCAAGTGTAGTGGCAATAGCTTTTGCTGCTTTAGGAGTCTCTTGGATGCTCCTCCTACCCTGAACCGAAAGCAATAACTGTTGGGTTTCCTACATGGCACTAGAGTTTTTGTTAGACAATTTGGCTCTTAAAAAGAGTTACATCACCAAAGTGAAGTATTGATATTTTGATTATCTATCTATCTATCTATCTATCTATCTATCTATCCATCCATCTATCTATGTGTGTGTTTATATCTATCATCTATAAATAAATCAATCTTTATCTATCTATCTACCATCTCTCTGTCCTCTATCTATATATAGATACAAGTATTTGTATATTATGTTTTAAAATAATTTTTCCCTATAGGTTTTTAAACATTCTTAGCATTATTGACCCCTCCTTCTTCCTTATTTTATTCTTCTTCTGGTGTTGGAAGTCATGAAGCTGTCAACATTTAAAAAATAATAAAATATAATGGTTGCATAAATTAAATATCTTAAGTTAATTTATAATATAGTATAAATATAATAATTATACAAATGTCTATAATATAATAAAATATCTTTGTCACTATGATCCGTACATAGTTAGATAGCTCTTTCTGTGGGAATGGAAGCATATTATATATGGTAATATTATGAAAATCATACACAGAAAATGGCGTCTAAGCCATTTCATGTGAATGTGGTACTTGAGTTACTCTAGAACAAAAACATAACAAGATGCAAAGATTAACAAATTGGTTGACATCTGTAGTAGCCATGATACAGTTTTTTATATTTCTATAAGTGAAGAAATATACTGGCTGCATCTTTAGAATTAGTAATTCATAACATGTTGAGAGTTGTTGAGGAAAAATGAAGTTTAAAAATTCTTTGGCAAGAAAGATGTCTCAGAGGTGAAGCTGCTCAATTGCAAGCCTGGTTATCTAAATTGGATCCGCAGAACCCATAAGATGGAAAGAGAACTGACACAAACAAATGATCCTTTGACCTTCCCATGTGTGTGTTTATTGTACACACAGCTTGCTCCTGTTTTATCTCTTGCTGGTACTCTTTCTGTCTCTTGCAAGAAAAAATAAAGAATATAATTATTTTTAAATTTTTATTTAACTTATTTTTTGTCTTTTTTATTCATTTATTTAGATTACATCTCAATTGCTGTCCCTTCAGTTGTATCCTCATGTTCCTCCCTCCCTCCTGCTTTCACCCTATTCCTTTCCCCTAGGTCTGTGATGGAAGGTTATCTCCGCCCTCACAATATGGTTACAGCCTATCAAGTCTCATCCTGGTAGCCTGCTTATCCTTTCTCTGAGTCCCATCAGGCCTCCCCACCAAGAGGAGGTGGTCAAATATGGAGCACCAGGGTTCATGTCAGAGTCAGTTCCCACTCTTCACTCAACTGTGCAAAATGTCCTGACCCTTGGCTAGATCTGAATATGGGTTTGCTACATGTATTGTCCTTGATTGATGCAGTAGGCTATGCAGACCCCCCAGATACAGATCCAACCATCATGATGATCTTCTTGTGGGTTTCTAGGACCCTCTGGTCCTTCTATTTCCCCATTCTCCCATATTTCCTCATCTGGAGTCCCAGTAGGAAGTCCCCACATGTATCTCAAACTCCTGGTAAGTGAAGACTTTCATGGGACATCCCTTTTGGGCTAGCATATAATTATATGTGAGTATATACCATGTGAGTATTTCTGGGTCTGGATTAACTCACTCAGGATGACCATTTCTAGTTCCATCCATTTGCCCGTAATTTTCAAGATATCCTTGTTTTTAAAAGCTGAGTAATATTTTATAGTGTACATGTCCCACATTTTCTTTATCCATTCTTCGACTGAGGGACATTTAGGCTGTTAGCATCTTCAACAAATGGTGCTGGTCTAAGTGGATGTCTACATGTAGAAAGATGCAAGTAGATCCATATTTATCACCATGCATAAAACTCAAGTTCAAATGAATTAAAGATCTGCACATAAAAGTAGACACACTAAATCTGTTAGAAGAAAAAGTGGGGAAGAGCCTAGAACTCATTAGCACAGGAGACCACATCCTGAGCAGAACTCCAACAGCACAGGTTCTAAGGTCAACAATTAAGAAATGGGACCTCATGAGGCTGAGAAGCTTCTGTAAGGAGGAAGACACAGTCAACAGAACAAAGTGACAGCCTACAGACTGGGAAAAGATCTTCAGCAACCCTACATCAGTCAAATGGCTAATATTCAAAATATGTAAATAGCTCAAAAAATTAAATGCCACAAATCCAGATAACCCAATTAAGAAATGGGGCTCAGAACTAAACAGAATTCTCAACTGAGGAATATTGAATGGCTGAGAAACAGTTAAAGAAATGCTCAACATCTTTAATCATCAGAGAAATGCAAATCAAAACGACTCTGAGATTCCATCTTACACCCATCAGAATGGCTAAGATCAAAAACTCAAGTGATACCACATGCTGGTGAGGATGTGGGGCGAGAGGAACACTCCCTCATTGCTGGTGGGAATGCAAACTAGTACAACCACTTTGGAAAGCTATCTGGTGCTATCTCAGAAAAACGGGAATAGGGCTTCCTCAAGATCCAGCTATTTCACACAGAAGATGCTTCACCACGCAACAAAGACATATGATCAACCATGTTCATAGCAGCATTATTCTGTAAATTTCACTCAGAGGAAGGACAGCAAGTAGCCAAGAAGAGACTTGATACCCTATGAGAATATATAGGGGGAAGTAATCCCCCTCAGGAACACTCATAGGGGAGGGGAATAATGGGAAAATGGGGGGGGGAGGAATGGGAGGATACAAGGGATGGGATAAACATTGAGATGTAACAAGAATAAATTAATAAAAAAAATAAAAAAAATAAAATACTTAATAGACAAAAAAAAATTTACTAAAAGTTTAGTTTAACTTATTGCAGGATATTTGATCATACTGTGAAAGCCAAGATGTGTTGTTCACCAGAAAAACCTGTTTCTAGTTGTGGTGTGGCTCAGCCCTACCACATACCTTTAATCCAAGATTTCTACTTGTATATGTGAACAGTTACAAATAAAGTTATCCCTAGGTCAAGAAACAGAGTAAGAAACCAGATAACAGGAATATGAATAACAGTTAACATATGAATAAAAACATAGAATGTAAGAGGAAGTCGAGGATGGAGACACACATGCACATACACACACACATACACAGGAAGTATAAGGGAGTGACATTGAGTTTGATGGTTTTTTGAGCCTGTATGAAGACATATAGTTTCCTTTTTGCTTTTGGGATATCAACTGAGGAGAAAGGTCAGCTGAATGTTTTTTCTGCTTCCCCAAGCTTTTATCTCATCTTCTGGTGCCTGAGTCTTTATTGGTAAAATCAAAGATTGAGATTTTGTTATAAACAATATTAACCAGAACAAAGTATTAATCTATTGCTGTTGATCAAATTGATTTTGCTTCAAAAATTATGTTTTAAAGACTCAGACTTCTATGGAAAAATAAAAAAGGTAAAGGTTCTTAAATAGTATCAATTTAAATTTGTTTTTATTAAAAGTGATTTAAATAATTTAGATTTACTACACAATATAAGTGAGCTTAATGTGAATTATTTAAAGCTGAATTTTATTTATATGTTCAAAAATATACATAATATTATATACTTAATTTAATAGTATATATATATATATCATTATAAACTGTTTGCCCTAAGCTGGAGAATAAAATATTCTTTAAAGCATGAAAGTATTAAATGGACATTTACAAAGTCTTGGCTGTAAAAAAGTGAGTAATTGGCTTGAGCTTTTTGTCTTTTTCTGTAAAAATCATCAATTATGTATTTGGCTTTTGAAAACTAAGATGAGAATATAGATTCTATCCTGTTTTCTCAGTTAAACTCTCCTTTTTTGCTTTCAGATTTAAGGATAATTATTACTTTACACAATGTACCTCTGCTAGCTTAATTTACAAACATGGTAGATTACAATGCATAATTATCCAGATTTGTTGGCCTGTGGTATAAGTTCTGTATGATTAAGAAAAAAATGAGAGAGGGAGAGAAAGAGAGAGAGATAGAGAACGAGAGATTGATGCTAACATTTTTTGTCTCTATGATACCAAAGATGAGCCTAAATGAAAAAAAAAACCTTTATATTTTAATATTTGATGTTTTGTGTATAGAAATTAACAAATTTCACTTATTAAAATTTTAGCTTAAGAATTTCCTCCTTAATGGCCACATTGATGAGTTGTCTATGGCAGATCCCTCTTTGGAATAACTGCATTTCGGCTTGCATTACATGCTGACACAACTTTCTACCTTCAAGTGCTGTGTTTTCTACAGAAAGGTCAGAGACTGTCAAAGGGCAGCATTTCTTTCATACCTTGAACCTCCCTCGTCTTACCATACCTTAATTTTTGCCCTTCTTTTCCACAAAAATTGTTTTTGAATACGATAAAAGAGTCTGCTGATCTCTTCCATCGTGATCACTATTATCATCGCTCTTAAATAAATCTTGGTATGAAGACCTCCTTGTTCATATTCCTGAGTCCATGATTTACTTTGACTTCTAATATTACATTATGATTTACTTTGACTCCCAATATTACATTATGATTTCAGTTTAGTCTGTTGCCAAACTTCAGTGAGGCTTTACAATAATGATAATTAAAGTTTACAGATACAATGACTATTTAGCAGGCTACTAACTACATCCATTTTAATTCTTATCTTCTCTATAGAATGACTTTGAAGGTAGCCAATCTTCTTTCTTAGTCAGCCCAAACCAAATGTATCTGTAAAATTTGTAATACATTGATTGATTTGTTAGTTTATAGATTTGTTCATATTTATTTCTCTTTTTTGTGTGTTCTTTGATGGTCATGTATATTTTTCAATTTTTTATTAGCATATAATAATTGTACATAATAATATTTCACTACAAAATTTTCATATATATTCATCTATTTGCTATTTTCACCCTCCACTCTCTTTTCCTCGCTTCACCACCCAACATTCCCTGATCGCCTAACTTCCTCTTACCAAGTAGCCTTTCTTCTACTTTTATGTCCATAGGATGTGGGTCCATATGTGTGTGTCCGTGTGTGTGTGTGTTTGTGTGTGTGTGTGTGTGTGTGTGTGTGAGAGAGAGAGAGAGATAGAGAGAGAGAGAGAGAGAGAGAGACAGAGACAGAGAGACAGAGAGACAGAGAGAAAGAGAGAGACAGAGAGACAGAGACACAGAGAGACAGAGAGAGAAAGGAGGAAGGTGACTGTTCAGGCAAGTAAACTGTCCCAGTCATTTTTTTTTTCATTTTGGAGGCCTATAATTATTAGTACCACATCTTATTATGAACAATATCTCTGACGTTACCACCAGCTAAGTTTCTACAATTTCATTATTTATAATTTTTTCAACGTTTCTGTAAAACACCATGAAACTACTTCCACATTCGAAAATATGGAAGCAGTAACCTAAATATGTGTAATCCTAAACCATGCCTCTTCATGTTTTTGGTCCAGAGTAAACTAGTTCTTATTCCCTGAGAGGTGAGCAGTGTGTTTTGTTTACTGACAACAGGTTATTTTTAGAAACATGCCAAACTTATCAATTCCTACCCTGTAGAAAATAACCCCTTCTCCACAGCAACCTTTGATTGCTTATGGCGTTTTATAGAAGAATAAAGCTGAGTAATTATCCACTTCTTTCATGTCAGAATAGTAAAGGACTCAAAATTCTGCAGGCTGTGTTATCTTGAAGGCAACAAAACATCCGTAAGTTAGTGTGTCCAATAGCCATGCCACACCTAGCAGAAAATGTTCCAAAACACTCATTTGCACCCTTCCGCTATTAGGTTCTTTCTCTTCTTCTTCTGTAGTATTATATGAGCCTCATTAGAAGTGATATAGATGTTTTATTTAATAATCATTGGTGTAGCAAAGAGAAGCATCTCTGAATAAGGCTGAAAGCAGCAGCAAACTTTGGACACAGGTGTGAATATCAGAGGCTAGTCTGATGGGTAAAACATGTCCATTAAGGAGAACAAAATTTAATGCATAATGACTTTAAGTGGCTGGCCAACACAATAGCTTACTGTTGAAAATAGTAATATTAAGCATTCAAACTTATGTAAGTCTGATAGTGTTTCTAGTTTTCACATTTGGTTGAACTCTGCATGACATCAGATAATGTTTACATAGAATCAGTGTATATTGCTGGTGTTTTAATTGTTGTTGTATTTTTCTTTGTTTTTTTTAGCCATGCACAGATTCTCAAAATAGAAAATAGTGATTTTCAAAGACTAAGTAGAAAACTGTAATTGAATGGGAATGTTTTGCTCTAGATTCTCCAAAAGGGATATTATCACTTGGAGGAGATCAAATTAGACAAATGGTGGTAAATATTGAGAGTGATAAATGAGAATTGGGATAGGCAAAGCAATCCTTAAATCAGAGTACATGATCTAAATCACATAATTATTGCAAATCAGAGGAAAGCAGTGTTGAAATTAGCCTCACAGTTGAGATTATTCTTCCTTACAGAAATCCCCCTGAGGCACTGCCTGTGACATTGGATCTGGGACTGTGTTTTGTTTTTATTGCTGCGCCTTTTCCAACCCTTCAAAATGTGCCTATAGGGAAATGGCATTAAGGCTGGTTCACTTTCAGCTGGCCTTCATTAAAGTCCAATCGGCTTACATAATCTGTTTTATAAGTTGCTCTACCATTCACAGAACAGCATATTCTCAAAATAACATTTTAATAACTTTATCAATAATAAACGTAAGTAAACTTGTGAACTTAAAATAAAAAATACAGTGTCCATGTCCCAAAGCGGTGGTGAATTTTTGGGAAATCAAGCTTCTGCAGTTGCCTAAAGAAAGGAATTTTTAAAATTATAGGCAGAGGACAGAAATATCAAGATAGCATGAAATGAGAGGTGGAGATAAGGCGCTGTATCTGTGTAAATGAGCTCTGTGCTGAGCCTCAATATCCCCATGAATCTTATTTCATGAAAAGCAATTACACTTAGAATTTTTGTCTACCCTACTGTAATAATATTACTGTTTAAACAATAACACAAATTGCTTAATGTTAAAGATGTTGAAGGGAAAAATGATTTTTGAAAAGTCCTTCAAAATCCTTTAGAAATAATTGTAAATAATAAAATTCTCATTAAATTACAACATTAAATTGAAAAGTTTACTCATCACAATTTATCTTTATATAATAATAAATAAAACTAAGTGAATATATACCTATGTACATTTCTAATATCAATAAATCAAGGAAAGACAGTATGCTCATTTTATGGTGCCTGAAAAGTCAGGGAATGTTCTTTGAGGTAGGCTGGGTGTTTCCAGAAGATAACCTGTTTCATTGTAAATGTATCTTTAAAATAATAAAAAAAAAACACCTTTATATGCCATAATATGTATGTCTCAGAGGCTTTTGAAGACCTTATATAACTATTTTATTTTATCATTCTATAAAATCATATCTATCTGTTACACCTAGGATTTATATTCTTGAGATAAAAAAATAGACTAGTATTTGATATGACCATGATTTGATCAACTAACAATTAACTAGTAAAACTTGCTTATCCTAAGTAGTCTGCAATAGATCTTTCAAAGTATTGGAAGTAAACCTTCAATTATAATTGAGGTGCATGGGTACAATGCCACATATTAGAGTAGAAGCATACGTAATGTGTGTAAAGAATAATCTTAAATTTGAATTCTATACCAACATATCTAAAATTAAACTTATTTTGCATCTATATACAAAATTCTATTAGAGCAAATTAAAAACAGCCTTGTGAGTAACAATTAAGGCATTAAATCAGGACTAGATTCAATAATCTAATTTAAAGAAGATGGTAAGCATCAAAGAACCTCCTAATGGTGATGGCTTAAAATGTGGTGTACAAGTCACTGGGAAAAGTGTCCTCATTTGTCACAGACAGAATTCTGCCTAAAAATGGATAAGCTTGGACACAGGCAGAGTCGACGGACAAACTCTGCCAAGACACACTAAGGAAGTCCTCAATAGTTCCCGCCTCACAAATATGTCTGTCAGATATATAGGGCCAGAAGGTTGATGATGATACTCCAACATTATAGAGAATTTGAGTGATTGTTCTGGCAGCAAACTCTCTGATATATTCTTATTTGGGAAGCTGTTAACCTGCATTCCCTGTATACTCCGGTAATTAATTTTATTCCGTCTCAAGTCTATAATGGGGTTGAAGAACAGATACTTCAGTTTTACAATTAAGCTTAGTTGCATAGGGGTTAAGATGTTTTTAGGTCTAGACTGGTGTTTTATTTTGATAATGATGAGATATGATAGATATTAATTTACATTCAGATTTTTAGACTCACCAAGATAGGAAAGATGTTTTCTTCAAGGCTGCAAATGCAAATAGCCAAAACACTGTGAATGTAACATTTATATGATTCCTGATTGTTTTGTTGTTCTTCTTGTTGTATGTAGTTTATTGTATACATACGTGTGTGTAATATAAATATATGTAAAATATTTAATAAAAATTGTTTAAAAAAGAAAAAAAGTGGTTGGAGGAAAGAGGAAAGTGCAAGAGATAAAATTAGAATATATATTCTAATACTTTAATATATTCTAATATGTATATAAAGCCTGTGAGGAGAAAAAAGAAATGAAAACAAAGCTCTAACAAAGCATTATGAGACAACAAACCTCCAATAGTGCCAGTGCGTTAGTTAGCCATCTACTGTTGTACATGATGTCTGTGCTTAAGCATGGTTTGTGTACCCAGTGAGACTTGGAAAGCTAAAACCAAATTCCCCTTTGCATATAGCTTCTGGGTTAAGGATGGTGCTTGAGTTCACTTCTACATTCAGTGATGAGTCACCATGTGACACAGACAAGCACAGGCCCTTGGTATGCTGCCACAGTCTCTGCAAGTTCATATGTGCCTCTGACCTGCTGTGTTTAGAAGACCTTGTTTCCATGGTGTCCTCTAAACCTTCTGGATTGTAAAATCCCTTGGCCTCTTCTTCCACAGGAAGCCTGTGGTATCAGTGTTCTGTTATAGAAAGTTTTTTTCTGTGCCTTCAGCTCTATACTATTTCTTGCTTTCTTTTGTAAGATATGCTGTATATCTGATTTTCTATCAAGGTCTTTGATGCATGTGGAGCTGAGTTTTGTGATATATATCAATATATTTGTATTCTTCTATATGTAGCAATTCTGCTTGACCATCAGCATTTGTCGAAAATTATTGCTATTGTCTATTGTATACTTTTGACTTCTTTAGTAAAACAAACAAACGTACATGGGTATGTGGACTTTTGTCTGAGTCTTTAGTTCTATTCCATTAATCAATGTGTCTGTTTTTGAGATTCAATGAAGTTTTTATTATTGTAAATTTTGTAGTAAATTTAAACTTGAAGGTTGTAATACTTCTAGCATTTCTTTCACTATTCAGGATTGTTTTAGCTATCGTTGTTTTTGTTTCTTTGTTTGCTTGCTTGCTTTTCGTGTGTATTGTTTACATATGAAATTAAAATTGTACTCTCTTGTTCTGTTTAGAATTGTATCCGAATGTTTATGGAGATTTCAATGAATCTGAAGGTTGCTATTGGAAACACGGCTACTTTTACTGTATTGGGCTTACTGATTAGTGATCTCGGCAGGCCTTACCTTCTCTGATCGATTCTTAATTATTTTCTCAATGCCTTAAATCTTTCTCATGCTCATCTCTTACCTCCATGATTAGAATTACCAAAATACATGTTTTTGCAGTAATTATTAAAAGTGTTATTTTTATTCTCACTCCATTTGTCAACTGTATGTGGAGGGTGACCGATTGTTGTTTGTTGATTTTGATTCCATTTACTTTGCTGTTAGTATTTAAAAACTGTGCAGGTATAATGATGGAACTTCAGGGTCACTTATTTGTACAATCACACTATTTGAAAATAATGACATTTTTATTATCCTCTTCTTATTTTTATTCCATGATTTTCTGTTGTTGCTTTATTGTTCCAGCTTAGATGTCAAGTACTACACTAAAAAGTATGGAAAAAATAGATAATATCATCCTGTTCCCGATTTAGGTGGAAATGCTCTGAGTTTTCTAAAATTGATTGATATTTGTTGTAGGCTTCCTGTAAACTGTCTTTATTGTGTTGTGGTATGTGTCTACAGAACTTTTTATCATAAATGGGCATTTGATTTTGTCAAAAGCCTTTTTTGCATCTAATGAGATGATCATATGGCTTTGGTCTTTCAGTATGATTATATGGCGTATTATAGTTATCGATTTGCATATGCTGAACCATCCTGTATATCTCAGATAATAATGGTGAATGACCTTTTATGTGTTTTCAGTTTGTAAGTACTTTGTTGACATTTTTGCAACTATGATCATAAGGGAAATAGTGTACAATTCTTCCTTCATTGATTATGTGGATTAGGCTTCAGGATAACTGTGGGCTCATAAAAGTAACTGGGGATTGTTCACTTCTTTCTACTTTTCAAATAATTGAGGAGTGTTTTTGCTAATTCTTCTTTAAATATCTAGTAGAATTCTGCACTAAAACCATCCTACCCTAGGCTTTTATTCTTTCCTTCTTTTCTTTTACTTCACATTCTTTCCTTTCTTCAGCTGGAAGACTATTAAAAACTATTTCTATTTAAGTAGTGGTGATAAGTCTGTTTAAATTGCTTATCTGATCTGAGTTTAACTTTGGTACATGGTATATTTCAAGAAAATTATTAATATCTGTTACAATTTCTATTTTGGTGTAACAGGTTTTTAAAGCATAGCCTTTTGATTCTTTGGATTTCATTATGTCTATTGTTGTATCCCCATTTCCCCATTTTCTTCTCAAAGTTTCTTAATTTTGATCTTTTCTCCCCATCTTTAACTAAGTTTACCTAAGAGTTTGTCAATTTTATTGATTTTTCTCAAAGAATATATTCTTTGGTTTATTGGTTCTTTGCATTTTTCCTGTTCCTATAGTGTGGTTTGTTGGTTTGCTTGGTTGCTTCTGTTTTATTGAGTTTAGCCCTTAGTTTCATTATTTCTTTTCATCAATTCTAGATGTTACTTCTTTTTGTTCTATATATTTCATTTGTGCTGTTGTGTTCCTCGTATGAGATCTCTCCAATTATTTTATGTGGGAACTTATTTTTTTAATTAAAATTTTTTTATTTATGTTTTTTATTAATTCATTCATATTACATCACAATTGTTTTTTAAATTTTTTTATTAATTTATTCTTGTTACATCTCAATGTTTATCCCATCCCTTGTATCCTACCATTCTTTCCTCCCTCCCATTTTCCCCTTATTCCCCTCCCCTATGACTGTTCCTGAGGGGGATTACCTCCCCCTGTATATGCTCATAGGGTATCAAGTCTCTTCTTGGCTACCTGCTGTCCTTCCTCTGAGTGCCACCAGGTCTCCCCCTCCAGGGGACATGGTCAAATGTGAGGCACCAGAGTACATGAGAAAGTCATATCCCACTCTCCACTCAATTGTGGAGAATGTTCTGAACATTGGTTAGATATGGGTAGGGGTTTAAAGTTTACCGCCTGTATTGTCTTGGCTGGTGCCTTAGTTTGAGTGGGACCCCAGGGCCCAAGTCTGCCTATCATAATGTTCTACTTATAGGTTTCTAGGACCCTCTGGATCCTTCTACTTTGCTATTCTCCCATGCTTCTCTAATCTAGAGTGCCAATAGGATATCCTTCCCTCTGTCCCAGTTTCCTGGTAAGTGAAGGCTTTTGTGGGACATGCCCCTTGGGCTAGTATGCAGATATAAGTGAGTATATACCATTCGAGTCTTTCTGCTTCTGGGTTAACTCACTCATTATGATCATTTCTAGCTCAATCCATTTTTCCACAAATTTCGGGAATTCCTTGTTTTTAATAGCTGAGTAGTATTCCATAGTGTATATGTACCAGAGTTACTTTATCCATTCTTCTACTGATGGACACTTAGGCTGTTTCCATGTTCTGGCTATTATGAATAAGGCTACTATGAACATGGTTGAACAAATTTTCTTGTTGTGTGCTGGAGCATCTTCTTGGTATATTCCAAGGAGTGGAATAGCTGGGTCTTGAGGAAGCCCTATTCCCATTTTTCTGAGATAGCACCAGATAGATTTCCAAAGTGGCTGTACTAGTTTGCATTCCCTTATGTGGGAACTTATGCTGAGAAATTTCCTCTTAGAACCACATTTCTTGTTTCCCTAAATTCATGTACCTTGTATTTTTATTTTCATTCAATTTCACTACATTATGTGCCTTTTAAATATCTTTCTTTCATGACATATATTTTATTCATATGTTTTCAGTCATAGTTTATAGCTTTTTAATTTTATTTCTGTTTCATTAGATGATTTTATTTAAATTCACATGTGAATTATGAGGTTATAGAAGCAACAGGCACAGTGCATGGCAAGAGCCTTAATCATCTTTTCAAAACGTGTGGAGCTATAATGAATAACCATGCTATTGAAAAGAAAAGTTACAGGGAAAACCCACTTTTATAAAATCTGAATATTGAGTCATAAAATTTCTTTCTATATACTGCATTATTTTTAATATTTCTAGAGTCTGTACGAATGATCAAACAATCAAGCCAACAAGAAGCTATGCACACCTGTAATTCCATCATTCAAAGAGGCAGAGGCAGGTGGATCTCTGAGTTCCAGGCCAGCCTGATCTACACACTGTGTTCAGGACAGAATAGACATAGCTACACAGAGAAACCCTGTCTCAATAAAACAAAATAAAGCAAAACAAGCCAGAAAAAAATCTTACAAGGTTACTCTTTATGTTGCTTATGTAATGATAGGGTAAATTCTTGAATGCTTTTTTTTTTTCAATTTTTTTCATTCAACATTTTATTACATATTTTTCTTTTTTTTTTTTTTTTTTTTTTTTTTAAGAAAGATGTATAATATTCATTTTCTTTCAGGTTACTTTTTAAAATGTGGTGTCTTTTTTTTCTAGTTTTTTTTTTATTAATTTATTCTTGTTACATCTCAATGTTTATCCCATCCCTTGTATCCTCCCATTCCTTTTTCACCCAACTCTTTCCATCTCCTTTCCATTTTTGTAGCAATCCAACTACCCATTCTCTCTGCCTCCCTCATCTGTCGCAAAAACAAACAAAAATCTTAAGAAAAGAATGTCAAAACAAACAGACAAAAGCCCAGTAAGACAAAAACATGTCGTAAACAAAACAAAATGGCACTAAAGAAAGCAAATGTGGAATTCATCATATGTTGGTCAAGTATTCCTGAGCATGGTGCCCTCTTTGTGGGTAGCTGAGCTAACCAGTGACATTCCCTTGTAGAGAAAAAGTTTTTTTTTTTCAAACAGGGATCAACTGCAAATTGCTTCTTGGTTAGGGTTGAGATTTTATGTCCACCTCCAATATTTAATGCTAGAATTTTTCATTCTTGTGTTGCCACAGTTTGTAAAGCTCACTGTAATATATGCCTAACCTACTGAGGTAGATATCAGTGACAATATGAATTTCAAGTTGTACTTGGACTGTATAGGGAAATATCTTGTGTTCTACTAACACACAGTTCATATTTCTCCCTGTGCTTTTTTACCATGTCAGGCAGGTTGGGGTTAGGGAGGTTGATAACTTTCTATTCTATCAAAATTATATTCTGCTTCTGCCTAAATTATTCTTGAGGCAGAATATTTCCTTTTAATTTCTATTTAAAATAATTCTTTACTAATAAAAAAATCTTCTTAAATTTAATAATTAGATCAATTATGCTTGATTTCTAGTCATTTAGATAGATCTTAATCTTTAACTTTCAGAGTGAAGAAATGTGAACATAGCATAAAACTTCTTTCATTTCTCTTAATATATTATACTGTGAAAGTTCACCTTTCCCCTACATGAGCAGGACATCATCAAACTGAGTGCCCATCATTGCATACAGCATGCATGCACCTGATCCAGGGGACGGGGTATTCTTGGGTTTCTTCGATTCTTCTCTGATTTCTACCAAATTTTTACTGAAAGTCTGAGTTCTGTGAGGTAACTGTATTATATTCACCACTGAATTAACAAAATTCAGGACAGTTCATGAGAAATGGTATATTCAAAGGAAATACAAGGTGAATAAATTCAAATCATTTTTGTAATAAGGTCACAATTATTGATGACAGGGCTTCTCAACCATGATTCCACTGACATTTCAAGTCAGTTGCTTTTTGAAAGGATGAGTACACTTTCCTTTCTCTCTGCTTAATTGGCATGAATCTCAGCAGAAATCTGCATTAGTTTCTTTATACTTAGCATGTGTACAACCCATTTATTTATACTGCCAAGGCTTCAAGATTGTTATTAACTTCCATAGTTATAAAGGTATATTTTAGCCTCCAAAATACATTTATTAAAAAATAGCACTTAATTCAATAAAAATAATATTTGGAAACTTATTTGTGTTGTTTTTATTTTTTGAAAGTATTCCATATGCATATATATTTCTTTTAAAATCACACCATATTTTCTGCCCACCACTTTCTTTCCCATCCTTTCTTATCACCTTTCCCTCCCAAGTTCTTGTACTTTAAAAATTTTTCATTGAGTCTTCTTATGTGCAGGGATAAGAAGGTATCTGCTGGAGCAGGGGAGCATGGGTAGCCTCTCAGAGGTAACATCCCTGAAGAAAATTGACCACACAGAACATCAGATATCTGTGCTTCCAATAAGAGTGAGATTTTTATGAACATCCATGCCAGGATCTCCATTGACTTTACTGTGTTCAGGTCTTAGAAAGGCAGTAAGAGCTACTGGGTGTTCCGGTCTATGACAAACTTGCTATGTCTTTCAGATACCATTATAGTGCAGTCATCCATTACTACTGGGTTTACAGTCTCTAGCTCCTCTTTCCTCTGAGGAGCTTGTGAACATTGCTAAGGAGATGTGACAGAGATGTCCCTTTCAGATGTAAACATTCTGAAATGCAAGAAGATTATCAGTTTTGGGTGACATCCTAATGCATAAATTACTATATTTCAGAAAAATATTTGTGAAACATGCCTGTGCAAGTGAGTACAAAACTCAAACATTTCCTACTTAAATTTTTATTTGTTGTCAGAATTATAAATCAGCAGAGATATTGTGGGGAATAGAATGGAAAGAGATTTAACCATACATACGTAAAAATATCTATGATAAGAATTAATGCTTTGCCTATTTCAAAATGCTAGAACAATTTTATAAATGTTTTGCTATAAAATAATAGGTACATAAAAAGTTGATTGGTTAATTAATTTAATTTGAAAATGCTGAAATACAAGGATATATCAAAGATTTCACTGCACACCATAAGTATTTAATATATATATATATATTGTTTTATATATATTTATTACATTTTTGGTAATATCATGCAAGGTGTTTGCTTATATTTACTCCACATCTGAATGTGATGTCCTCATATTTTCAGCATTTGAATACTTGGTCACTCATTGGGGAACCGTTTTGTAGAGTTAGTAGGAGAAGCCTTGCTAGAGGAAGTATGCTGCTAAGGATGGGCACTGAGGATTGAAAAGCCATGTGCCATTTCTAGTCCTTTCTGTTTCTTACTTCCACTGCATGATATGAACTTTTTACGTCTTGCTGCCACTTCCTGTTGTTTGCTACCTCCATACTCTCATTAAAGAGACTATTATCCCTTTGTTACTGTAAGCCAGGTAAATCCTTTCTGCTATAATTTGCCTTGGTCATTTTGTTTTATCACAGCAGTAGAAAACAAGAACACCTGTCTTTCCCCAACTACAAATCCATATTCTCTTCCCTTTCTAGCCATTTTTGTGTCTTTCATTTTTCCATCAAATCCAATTTGTGCTGCTCAATATTTTTGGTTTTGCAGCCTTCCAATAGAATGTAGTTGACTTATCAGGCAGTATTTTTTTTTCAAAGAAAACTGAGCTATCCTCTCCCAGAATTTATCAGTTGCCAATAGCTCTTATGGTATGGGAAGACCTTTGGGCCTATCTCCACTTTCCATGCTATGCTTTGGTCAGGCTTAGGCTTCCACAGATCCAATGTATACTTTCACAACTGCTGTGAGTTTATGTATGTAGGTATCCTGCTGTGTCCAGAAGATATTTTCTTGTAGTCATCCTATGCCTATGGCTCTAATACTATTTCTTCCCCCTCCTTACAGTGATCTCTGAGTTCTGAGTGGTGCACTACATGTGTTTCATTTATAAATGAAATTTATGCTTTCTCTTAATCTCCATACCTTTGGCAATTGTGGGTCTCCACAGTGATAATTATCTACTGCAAACAGAAGGGTTTTTAATGGTAGCTCAGAGAGATCTTAATCTTATGGGAAAGTCAGGAAGAAGCATTTATTACTTTAAAATAATAAAGCTATTTTATTCCATAGAAGAACCTCACAAATAACCACAAATAATAGTATAATAAGTTGTATAGAGGAAATAATATATTTGATAGTCATACAATGGATTTATTATTCTTAAATATACCTTGCCAACTTTGGAATCTCTGATAGTATACATATGATAAATCTTCATTTTAGTAAATAAAAATAAACCCTTCCCTTATTATATAATTTTTGGCTTTTTCCATCCTTCCACCTATCCTTCTTTTCTTTCTTTCTTTTTTTTAGAGATTTGCTCTGTAGATATATTGGCTTTAATCTCATGTATCTTCCTGCTATTTAGCTTTCTACATACTAGGAATATAAATATAATCTTAAATGAAAATTTTTATTTTATATAACTTCTAACAGAAATCAGAATGTCATGAAGAAAGATTCAAGAATTTCCCTATTTTTTTAACTTTAGGATAGTTTTAAATTTAACCAGTTAGCTATGAATCCATATTACAATAAAATCAAGGTGGCAGAATACTTTTTAGCATTCCATATGTTCTGAATACTAACTTTCCAGCTGAGTGTTCCAGTTTCTTTCCTGAAATAGAGGCCAGTGAGTTCTACAGTGTCCTCTTTAGTGAAACAATCATGTCTAACAAAGATGTTATAATGAATTCATTATAGAATATTTTAAGAGTAATATGTGCTAGACATATACTGTACAACATAACTTCTGTTTAGTAGTGCATATTAGGCATGTACTAAGAGAGATTCTAACTATTCTTAGCACAGGTACACACGTACAAAGATACTTAGTGAGGTGAGGTATATGTCAATTAGCTTGGTTTTGTTAATAATTTTACATTGTGTACAAACTATCATTTTATATACCATAAAGTATGAAATTTTAAATTTCCATTATATACAGTAAAATTAGAAAAAGTTAATTTAAAGGAGATAACTTTTAATTATATCAAACTGTAAAGCAATCTATGTTCATGATACTAAAAAGAAACAGATCAGTCAGCTTCCTGGTGATTCATTCAGCCTAACTGTCAATGACAGTTTTGCTAAGGAGATTATATCTATAAAGAGTGAATGATACGATTGCTGTATCTACTCACCTGCTACATCACAGGCTACCCAGGTCTCTTCTGATGGTGGACATGTTTTTCTAAGACTGTCTATTCTAATCACTAAAATTCTGAAGACCCATTAAGTAATAACAAAAAATTATAAGACGATCGGTTTATGTATTAAACTCCATATAGTCATTGGGGCAAAATGTCTGACATAAAAAACTTAAGTGGGATGATATAAATTAGTTCATAGTGTCAAAGGATTCACTCCATAATACTTGCTTCTATATCCTCAGTAATTGGGGTGATGGTGAAAGCATGTGACACAGACTCAGACCATACTAGCTAGAAAAGGACCAATAAGCAGGAATAATCTTGTGGAACTATGCTATCCCACTGGCCTACATGCTCATGTTTGACATTTAAATCATAGAAGCAAGTCCTCCTATACCATAAGTTTTCCATACGTCTCCATGCCAAAGTTTGGCTGAATCTCAGCATCTGCTTCACTCCTCTGCTGGGCCGAGTCTTTCAGACTTCTATGGGAGGTCCCAGTCTTGTTCCTTCTCCTCAGCCTCTTGTGGTATCTATTCTAATTGCCCTTTTGAATGAGAATCAAGCATCCTTCCTAGAGTCCTCCTTGTTATTTAGCTTCTTTAAGTCTGAGTATGGTAGTGTGGTCATCCTGTATTATGTGGCTAACATCCACTTACACATGAGAATATATCATGCATGTCATTCTGAGTCTGGGTTATGTCACTCAGAATGCTCTTTTTTAGTTCCATCCATTTGCCTGAAGATTTCATTATTTTCTAGTTTTAATTGCTGAGTAGTATTCTATTGTGTAAATGTACAACAGTTTCTTTATCCATTCTTTGGTTGAGGGATATCTAGGTTGTTTCCAGATTTTGACTATTACAAATGGAGCTCCACAAGGAGACCAATGGAGCCAACAAATCAAGAGATAGCATGGAGGGGTTTTTCTGAAGAGACTGATGCCCCAACCAAGAATGCATGGTGAGGACCTAGACCCCTAGCCAGATGTAGTCGATAGGCAGAACAGTCTAATTAGGGTCCCATAATGTGTGGGGGAGGGGATACCACTGACAGGGACTCTGGTGCTCACTCACTGATCACTTCTCCATGGTGGGGTTGCCTTACCAGGTCTACAGAGAAAGAGGGAGGGAGAGTGGAGTCAGGAAGAAACAAGGGAGGGGGCTACAATCTGATGCAAAGCGAATAAAGTAAAATTAAAAAACTTAAAAATGTACCATTGAAGCAACCTTTAAAAATGTTTTTTATAAAATTGAGAATAATAAATTATATGAAATGTTGGTTAGGTGGACTATTGGGTGGCAGAATGGCTTAAGTGGATAGGAACAGGGTAATGTTGGGAGGACAAGGGGTAAAGGAAGGCTAATTTGAAGGAAGAAACATGAGAAGCCATGTGAAAACTGACTACTTTAGAACCTAAAATAGTTTTCTAAAAAGTGAAAGTGGATGGTAAAAAAAAAGATGGGGAAATATTGAAGGTTAAAGAATTAAGCAGTGAGCAAAGTTGGGAAAGAGATGGTGCCATTTTCTGGCCTAAGAAAAGTAAGAATCTATCAAAATGTGTTGTGGAAACCAACCAGTAAGTAAACTAATTTCAAAATACAAAGTAGAAACAAAGAGGGTTTTTTTTTTTTTGTCAGAATTATCTGACATGTTAGACAATGCTTCCAAAGACTTGGTTTATTAAACAAAATCTCATTACATAACAGGCAATATCTTCATGGTGATTGTTGGTCTAGAAGTACTCATCGGTCTCCAAAATAGCTGACGTCATTTTCACTGTGCTTGGTTACCTCTGGACTTATATGTAAAGAAACCATACAACTTTGCAATAAGATTGCTATTATGTTTTTCCTTTAACTTTGAATGTTATCACATTATGATTAATTTTTTTCTCACTTAATTTAAAATCTTCTGTCCTACAGTATATTTTGATTATGTTTTCACCTTCTCCAGGTTCTATCAGATTCTTCCCATATTCCTAAGGTTAAGGTAGACAACATTCACTCTCCCCCATACTCTCCAATTCCAACTTTCTAGTCTTATTCCCAGTTGTGTAGACTTGTTCCTTTTTATCCACAGTTCCAGCAGATGATTTGGATACTTTCTAGCCTTCCTCCCTTGTCTCATTTTCTGTGTCTTGGTATCCAACCCATGGAAGCTCTCCCTAGAAAGACTCCTGTCAAGGCAATCAGTAATTCAGATAGGTAATCTTTATTCTCCCTCTTCTCTCCAATTTGAGTACTCCCATCTTATACCTAGCATTGTAGCAGAAAACTTGCTGTAGTCTCTCCTTCTCTGACTTCATTTCCAGGGAACTAAGTCGATACAAATGGGAGACCCCAATTTCTTCCCGGCTATGAACCTTTCCAACATCCTGACATCAATCCTGTCCCCCATTCCTTCCTGTCAACTCTCTTTGCCTAAAAATACTTTCTATTAATAACAACCAGTGACCACAAATGGCTTGGTCTTAGAAGCACTCCCTAACAAGCAATTCACAGCCACAACTTACTCTTAAGATATAGAGAAGATGATAGAAACCAGTGAAAGCAACAAAGACAATATCATATATAAACATTTACAGTCATAATAGGGAAACAGTCAAATGGCTATGTGCCAGCACACACAGAGAAAATCATTAACATTTAAGATATCCTTCTACCAGAATACAGCAAACCTATAAGAATGGGGCCTGAGAAATTCAATATAGATGAAACACTAGAAAAAGGACTTAAAATTCACTATTATAAACATGTTCATAGTCCTTAAACAAGATACAAATAAATCAAATAATAAAATCTTTGAAATTGCAAATTAACAGTTGAATAAAACAAAGAAAAGAATTTAAAACATTGGGATGAAAATGGAATCACTACCTATAAACCAAGTTAAGGGAGAACTAAAAAAATTAGGAATTCAAACAGGGACTTGAGAAGCAAACCTCATGAACAGAGAACAAGATATGGAAGAGAGAATTTTGAGTATTGAAAACAAGATAGAAAAATTTGATGCCTTCATCAAAGAAAATGTTGAATTTAAGAAAATCTTGGGATCCTCAAGATGGTGGCACCCAGCAAGCACTGTATCTGATCAACTGCACGGAGACCAGGGACTTGAATGGAGCCACAGACTGTTAAATCCAGGGAACTTTAGGTGAGTTGGGTCCGGCACAGTGCAGACCACCGGCGGGCGTGGCCCCGAGTCAAGTTTCAGTCCACTGAAGCCCTGAACCCACTCTCCGGACGCTCGGACGGAACCCACTTGCGGGCTGCAGCTGGTAGATAAAGCCCGACTTCAGACTGTGGGTTGGTACCGGAGTCCCGGGCCTGTGGAAGTTACAGGGAAACAGGGGAAGCTGCCCTTGGTCTCATCCACCTGTCCCACGCAAATCTGCTGAGGACCCCCATGCCGCGTGGAAACACAGGCAACTGGGCCCACCTAGCTCAGAGAGAGCGGTGCCCAGCCTGCGGCGCCATACCCTGCCCACTTTGGAACAGTGCACGGGTTACTGGGCTGCTTGGATCCACCTAGCTCAGAGAAAGGGGTGCCCAGCCTGCGGCGCCATACCCTGCCCACTTTGGAACAGTGCGCAGGATATTGAGCTGCTTGGGTCTGCCTAGGTCAGAGAGAGTGCGCACAACCCGTGGCGCCAAACCAGACACACTTTGGAACAGAGTGCCGGTTACTGAGCTGCTTGGGTCCATCTAGCTCAGAGATAGCAGCGTGCAGCCACCGGGGACATATCAGGCCCATATTGAAACAGAGTGCAGGCCCTACGCCTGCAGATCCCAGCAGTTAGAAACTAGTGTGGACACTATACACAGCCTCGGCAGGATCTCCCATCCCCGCGGGAAAGGTTGGACACCCCAGAGGTGTGTATATGCTGGTTTAAAAGGTGCATTTAGGTCAGTGGGTCTGAGCTGGGCGAGGTCTGAGCTAGAGGTCCACGGGTAGTGCAGACAACTGAGAACAGCTTGCCAGCCTCGATCTGAGACCCCATAACAGCAGACCTGAATCACAACACTAATGTGAAAGGAACCAGTCAGAAGCCTACTTCTGCTGACCCAGCCCAGAGCCTAAGGTGTAGAGCAAAGTCTCCAGGAGTGGAAACTAGGTCACCTGCCTGTGTCAGGAGGAAAACTACCTGATCCCCACAGGCAAGAGCATGCAACCAATAATCATTCACCAACTATCCACTCTCAACCAGTGAAGGTCACCAGAAGCTGCCTCCCAACATCAGAGACACCAAAATGACAAGAGGACAGCGAAAGAATGCAAACAAAAACCAAAACAGTTTGGAATCTCCAGATCCCAACAATCACAATGAAAGCAACCCGGAGAACCCCAAAACAATTGAAATACAAGAAAATGACCTCAAGTCCATAGTAAGGAAGATGATAATGGAAGAAAGGAATGAAATCTGTGAACAACTGCGGGAGGAGGCAACCAAGCAGGTGGAGGACATAAAAGAGTCATATAGAAAGGCACTGGAAGAATTTCAGGAAAATACAAACAGACAGATGAAGGAAATAAAAAAAAAACACTTCAAGATCTAAGGACAAAAACGGAATCTATGATAAAGGAACACACAGAAGAAAAATGTGACCGAGAGACCATAGAGAAGAAGGCAGCCAACAAAGAGATGGCCTTCTCAAACAGAACCCAGGAAACGGAGAAACGAATTTCGGGACTTGAAGATACAATTGTAGAACTCGAATCAACCATCAAGGAAAATGCTAAATCGGAAAAGTTCCTAACACAGAACATCCAAGAAATCAAGGACACCATGAAAAGAAGAAACCTGAGAATAATAGACATTGAGGATAGAGAAGATGCCCAACTCCATGGCCCAGAAAATATCTTCAACGAAATTATAGAAGAAAATTTTCCCAATCTGAAGAAGGAGATGCATATGAACATACAAGAGGCCTACAGAACACCAAATAGAATAGATCAGAAAAGAAAATCTTCCCGCCATATAATAATCAAAACACAAAATATAAAGACCAAAGAAAAAAATTTAAAAGCTGCAAGGGAAAAAGACAGAGTAACATACAATGGCAAACCTATCAGAATTACACCTGACTTCTCAGCTGAGACCATGAAAGCCAGAAGGGCGTGGACAGAGGTCCTGCAAACCCTAAGAGACCACAGATGCCAGGCTAGACTACTGTACCCAGCAAAACTATCAATAACCATAGATGGAAAAAACAAAATATTCCATGACAGGAACAAATTCAACCAATACCTATCCACAAATCTAGCATTACAGAAGCTACTAGAAGGAAAACTCTACCGCACAGGAATGAGTTACAACCAAAACTACACAGGAAATAGATAACTACACCATCGCAAAATCACAACCTCACAAACCCTCAACTTAACCAAACATCAAAATGAAAGGACTTAACAGATACTGGTCATTAATATCTCTGAACATCAATGGTCTCAATTCTCCAATAAAAAGAATAATGGTTGCATAAACAAGACCCAACATTCTTCTGCATCCAAGAAACACATCTCACCCACAAGGACAGACATTACCTCAGGGTAAAAGGCTGGTAAAATATTCCAAGCTAATGGCCACAGGAAGCAAGCAGGTGTAGCCATCCTAATATCCAACAAAATAGACTTTCAACAAATTTAATCAAAAGGGACGAGGAAGGACACTTCATACTCATCAAGGGTAAAATCAACCAAGATGACATCACAATTCTGAACATCTATGCTCCAAATACAAGGGCACCTACATTTGTAAAAGAACTATTAACAAAGCTTAAACCACTCATTGATTCCAACACATATAGTGGGAGACTTCAACACTCCACTTTCACTGACAGATAGGTTTTTGAAACAGAAACTAAGCCGAGAAATAACATCACTAACCAACGCCATGAATCAAACGGATCTAACAGATGTGTACAGAACTTTCCACCCAAACACAAAAGACTATACTTTCTTCTAAACACGCCATGGAACCTTTTCCAAAATTGATCACATAGTAGGTCACAAAGCAAGCCTCAGCAGATACAAGAATATTAAAATAATACCTTGTATCTTATCAGATCACCATGGTCTAAGGCTGGGCTTCAACAACAACAGAAATAACAAAAAGCCTACTCACACATGGAAACTAAACAACTTTCTACTTAATGACACGTGGGTCATGGAAGAAATAAAGGAAGAAATAAAAGACTTCCTGAAATCCAATGAATATGATGGAACATCATACCAACATTTGTGGGACACATTGAAAGCAGTGCTAAGAGGAAAATTCATAGCACTCAGTGCCTTTAAAAAGAAATTGGAAACATCCCACATAAGCATCTTACCAACACATCTGGAAGCCCTAGGAAAGAAAGAAGCAGAATCACCCAAAAGGAGTAGACATCTGGAAATAATCAAACTCAGGGCTGAAATTAACAAATTAGAAACTAAGAAAACAGTCCAAAGTATCAACAAAAACAAGAGCTGGTTCTTTGAGAAAATCAACAAGATAGACAGACTGTTAGCTAAACTAACTAAAAGGCAGAGGGACAGTATCCAAATCAACAATATCAGAAAGGAAAAGAGGGTCATAGCAACAGACACCGAAGAAATACAATGAATCGTAAGATCCTACTTTAAAGGCATATATACCACAAAATTTGAAAATCTAAGAAAAATGGACATTTTTCTTGATTGATTCCACTTGCCAAAATTGAATCAAGATCAGATAAACAAATTAAATAGGCCTAATTCTCCTATAGAAATAGAAGCAATCATTGATAGTCTCCCAACCAAAAAAAGCCCAGGGCCAGATGGTTTCAGTGCAGAATTCTATAAGACCTTCAAAGAGGAGCTAATATTGATACTCTTAAAGCTACTCCAAAAGATAGAATTGGATGGAACATTACCAAATTCTTTCTATGAGGTCACAGTCACTTGATACCTAAACCTCACAAAGACCCAAAAAAAAAGAGAACTTCAGACCAATTTCTCTTATGAACATAGACGCAAAGATACTCAATAAAATACTTGCAAAAAGAATACAAGAACATATCAAAGATATCATTCATCATGACCAAGTAGGCTTCATTCCAGGCATGCAGGCATGGTTTAATATATGGAAATCCATCAAAGTAATCCACCATATAAACAAACTAAAGAAAAAAAACCACATGATCATCTCCTTACATGCAGAAAAAGCATTTGACAAAATCAAACACCCATTCATGTTTAAATTGTTGGAGAGATCGGGGATACAAGGCACTTATCTCAACATAATAAAGGCTATATACAGCAGGCCAATAGCCAACATCAAATTAAATGGAGAGATACTCAAGGAAATTCCTCTAAAATCAGGGACCAGACAAGGCTGCCCACTTTCTCCATATCTCTTCAATATAGTTCTTGAAGTTCTAGCCAGAGCAATAAGACAACACAAGGAGATCAAAGGGATCCAAATGGGAAAGGAAGAAGTCAAACTATCCCTATTTGCAGATGATATGATAGTGTACATAAATGACCCCCAAAATTCCACCAAAGAACTCCTTCAGTTGATAAGCACGTTCAGCAAACTGGCTGGTTACAAAATTAACTCAAAAAATCAGTATCCTTCCTATATACAAATGACAATCATACAGAGGAAGAAATTAGGAAATCTACACCCTTCACATTAGCCACAAGCAATTTAAAATACCTAGGAGTAACGCTAACCAAGCAAGTGAAAAACTTGTTTGAAAAAAACTTTATGTCCCTAAAGAAAGAGATTGAAGGTGACTTGAGAAATGGAGGGATCTCCTTTGTTCATGGATCGGGAGAATCAATATAGTAAAACTGGCTATTTTACCAAAAGCAATTTACAGATTATATGCAATCCCTATCAAAATACCTACACAATTTTTTAAAGATATTGAAAGGTCAATTCTCAATTTTATATGGAAAAACAAAAACCCAGAATAGCTAAAACAATCTTATACAATAAAAGATCCTCAGGAGGAATCTCCATACCTCATCTCAAGCTGTACTATAGAGCAATAGTATTTAAAACAGCATGGTACTGGCACAGCAATAGGCTGGTTGATCAATGGAATTGAATTGAAGACCCCGATATGACCCTGATTTTTGACAAAGAAGCCAAATCTATTCAATGGAAAAAGGATAGCATCTTCAACAAATGGTGCTGGTCTAACTGGATTTGTACATGTAGAAAAATGCAATTGGACCCATATTTGCCACCATGCACAAAGCTCAAGTCCAAATGGATTAAAGACCTCAATATAAAACTAGAGACACTAAATCAGTTAGAAGAAAAAGTGGGGAAGAGCCTGGAACACATTGGCACAGGAGACAACTTCCTGAACAGAACACAAACAGCCCAGGCTTTAAGGTCAACAATTAAGAAATGGAAACTCATGAGGCTGACAAGCTTCTGTAAGGCAGGAGACACTGTCAAAAGCACAAAGCGACAGCCTACAGACAGGGAAATAATCTTCACCAAGCCTGCGTCTGACAAAGGTCTAATATCCAAACTTTATAAAGAACTCAAGAAATTAAATGCCACCAAACCAAATAACCCAATTGAGAAATGGGGCTCAGAACTAAACAGAGAATTCTTAACAGAGGAATATCAAATGGCTAAGACACACTTAAAGAAATGCTCAACATCTCTAGCCATCAGAGAAATGCAAATCAAAACAACTCTGAGATTCCATCTTACACCCATCAGAATGGCTAAAATCAAACATTCACATGGCAACACATGCTGGTGAGGATGTGGGGAGAGAGGAACACTTCTTCATTGCTGGTGAGAATGCAAACTAATACAGCCACTTTGGAAAGCTATCTGGTGCTATCTCAGAAAAATGGGAATAAGGCTTCCTCAAGACCCAGCTATTCCACTCCTTGGAATATACCCAGAAGATGCTCCTGCACGCAACAAGAAAATTGGCTCAACCATGTTCATAGCAGCCTTATTCATAATAGCCAGAACATGGAAACAGCTTAAGTGTCCCTCAGTAGAAGAATGGATAAAGAAACTGTGGTACATTTACACAATGGAATACTACTCAGCTATTAAAAACAAGGAATTCCCGAAATTTATGGACAAATGGATTGAACTAGAAATGATCATAATGAGTGAGCTAACCCAGAAGCAGAGAGATTCAAATGGTATATACTCACTTATAACTGGACACTAACCCAAGGGGCAGGTCCCATGAAAGTCTGCACCTACCAGGAAACTGGGATAGAGGTGAGAACATCCTATTGAGACGCTAGGTCAGAAAAATATAGGGGATAGGGAAGTAGGTGGATCCAGAGGGTCCTAGAAACCTACAAAAGGAACATTATGATGGGTGGATCTGAGCCCAGGGGTTCTGCTTGATCAAAGGCACCAACCAAGGACAAAACGTGCAGTCATCATCAAACCCCTACCCAGAAATAACCAAGGGACAGAACATTCTCCACAGTTAAGTGGAGACTGGGGACTGACTTTCACAGATCTCTGATGCCCCATATTTGGCCATGTCCCTTTGTGCGGGAGGCCCAATGGCACTCGGAGGAAGGATAATGGACTACCAAGAAGAGACTTGATACCCTAGCACCATATTCAGGGGGAGGAGGTTCCCCTTGGTCACAGTCATAGAGAAGGGGATTTAGGTGAAAGTGGGAGGGAGGGAGGAATGGGAGGATGTAGGAGATGGGATAGAAAATGAGATTTAATATGAATTATTTTATTTTTCAATAAAAATGTGTTAAAAAAATCTTGGCAAAAAACATGAAAGAACACTAGAATACCATGAAAAGACTATATCTAAGACTAGGAAGACGAATTGAAGAAGGATAAGAAAACTAGATCATAGGCATAGAAAATATTTTCATCAAGATCATAGAAGAAAATTTCACCAACCAAAAGAAGGTACCAAAAAGACTAGGGTACAAAAGAAATTTCCTACTTTTCATAATAATCGAAACATTAAATATACAAAATAAAGACAGGATATTAAAATATACAAGGCAAAAATACCAAATTACATAAAAGGGCAGACCTATTAGAGTAAAACCTGTATTTTGAATAGAGACTAAAATTCAGAAGGTCTAGTCAGATGTTCTACATATCATATGAGACACAGAGTTCAGCCCAGACTATTCTACCCATGAAAAGTAAATCGCAATGGAAAAAGAAAGACATTCCATGATAAAACAAAAATTAACGTGCTTTATTTTTTTCTTTGTATTGTTTTGCCTTTTTTTGTCAAAAATCAAGTGTCCATAGGTGTGTGGGTTTATTTATTAAATTTGATTGAATAAATCCACCTATTTCTATGCCAGTACCATGCCATTTTTTATTACTGTTGCTCTATAGTATAGCTGGAGATCAGAGATGCAGATTCCTCCAGACGATCTTTTATAGTATAAAATTGTCTTATAGCTATTTGAGTATTTGCTTGTTTGTTTGTTTGTTTTTCCATATGAAGTTGAGAATTGTTCTTTCAAGGTATGTAAGGATTGTGTTGGCATTTTGATGTGAATTACATTGAATCTGTAGATTGCTTTTTTGTAAATTGGCTGTTTTTGCTATGTTAATCCTACTGATCCACAAGCATGGAAGATCTTTCAATCTTCTGATGAACGTTTTCTCGTACAAGTCTTCCACTTAATTGGTCAGAGTTCCACCAAGATACTTTATGTTTCCCGGGACTATTGTGAAAAATGGAAGGGAATAGAAATGATCATCCTGAGTGAGGTAAGCCAGACACAGAAAAACATGCATGATATATACTCCCTTATAAATGGATATTAGCCACATAATACAGGATATTCACACTACAATAGACAGAATTAAAGAAGCTAAAAAACAAGAAGAACTCCACAGATAATGCTTAGTTTTCATTCAGAAGGAGCAAGTTGAATAGACACTGGAAATGGTTGAAGAGAAAGAACAGATTCTCTGAAAGACTAGACCCAGCAGGGGATTGAAGCAGACCCTGAAACTCATAGCCAAACTTTGGGGTGGAGCAGAGTGGCATAGAGAAGAGTTTGGGCATAAAAGGACCTGGGAAGGTTTGAGCTTCACAAGGAGACTACTGGAGCCCAGAATCTGGAGGCTGTTTTTTTTTGGGGGGGGGGTGGTGCAGAGACTAATGCTCCAACCAAGGCTCATGCATAGTGAAGACCTAAATCCCTTGCTCAGATATAGTCCATAGGCAGCACAATCTCCTTGTAAGTCCCATCATAAGGGGAGTAGAGGCTATTTCTCAGGGGCTATGGATTCTGGTGCACCCTTGTTGATTGTTTCCCCCTGGTGGGGCAGGCTTGCCTGGCCACAGAGTAAGAGGATAATGACTATCCAGATGGGACTGTATAGGCTGAGGCTACATGATAGGTAAGGGTGGCTTCCTCTTTCTGAAGACTAAGGGTGTGGAATGAGGGATGAGGAATAGAGGTGAAGAGTGTGGGCCCTACAATCAGGATGTAAACCGAACAAATTAAAAATGAAAAAGAAAGAAACCTAAAAATTAAAAAAGGTAAAAAGAGATAATGATGAAAATCTTTAAAAATAAGAGTTTTTTTTTTTTATAATTTTTCTTCAAGGTATCTCATTGAGGGTACTAGTCACTCTTAAGGGTGGTTCCTATACGTAAAAATAAATTCAATGGCCATCACAAAACAAACTCAATAGTCTCAATAGTATTTTTGGTAGAAATCTCTCTCTCTCTCTCTCTCTCTCTCTCTCTCTCTCTCTCTCTCTCTCTCTCTCTCTCTCTCATTTTTCTAGTCTTTTGTCTGCACATTACAGATTCTGAGTTTGTGTCTTTATGATTTTTTTGTTTGTGTATTGGCTTCTTCTTTTTTTAATCTTAAATCAATCTTTCTTTCTTTCTTTCTTTGCCTGCTTGCTTTCTAACATAGTAAAGAAAAAAGGGTGTGAAATTGGGTAGATATGCCATGCTCTCACTAATATATCATCCAGATAAAAGCCAAACAGTGTAATGATGAAGTTAATGATATCATAAACCAAATTTATATAAAAGATATATAGAGAATAGTTTATTCAAACACAAAATAATTTACCTTTTTCTGAACAAATCATAGAACTTTCTTCAGTATTGATCACATAATTAGACACATACACACACACACACACACACACACACACACACACCAGATAAAAATTTTGAAAGAACATCTGTATTTTATTTAGAGGACAATTATTAAATTGGATGTCAACAAGAGAAACAACAGAATGTTCACAAACTCATGGACACTCATTACAAACTCAACATGGAATGAAAAATAGGTCAAGACAGAAATTAAAAAATAAAATTAAAATATAGTGGAATTGAATGAAAAAAACCACAACATGGTACAACTTATGCAACACAATGAAGGAGCTTTTAAGAGAAGTTGACAAGATTAAGGGAAAACATAATAATAATGAAGAAAGAAGGAAAGAAAGAAGAAAGAAAGAAAGAAAGAAAGAAAGAAAGAAAGAAAGAGAAAAAAACAAAGAAAGAAGAGCTCTCATACTGGTTCCTGAATTGTACCCTGAAAACTCTAGAATAAAAAGAAGAAATGAGACACAAAAGTAATTAATCAAACTTGACACTGACATCAATAAGGGAGAAACAAACAACAACACAAAAACAGTACAAAAGTTAATGAAAGAAAGATTTGCTTTTAGTGGAAACTTCAGTTTCTTTTATCTGCTTTTTGTTTTGATCCCAAGTATGGGATGTGGGGTGTTTTTCTACCATTGAAGACAGTCTCCTGACCTTTACTAGCAGAAAATAGACCTGTGAGAGGGCATGTGATGTTTTGCTGAAATCTGACAAGTGAGAGGACTTGAGATGCCTAGAAAGATTATAAATAGAACCCCACAGACAGTGAGAGGACACTTCTGCATTGCTATGCTCTGCAATGGTTCACATTTCTTAGCTGGACTTCCTTTGCTTTACAGAGATAAACGTTGCAGAGAACTTCTTTTGGTACTCCTTCTGAGGCTGGCTTCTTCTACTACTTTGTGCTAACTCCATGGTACCTTACGATTTCTGCTGGATCATGCAGCTACTACAGATTCATGTTTCTGTTTAGTGTTTGCTATTTGACTGGACTGCTAGTATCTTGAAAGTGCAGAGTGGAATTGGCCCAAGGAACTATGTCTAAAAATATCCACATTCCCCAGCCCTATTAACCTTCATTCTCTCCTACCTCTGGTCAGTGGGTTGGAAGGGAAGTAGAGTATTTAAGAACCCCACATAAAGTAGGTTTTTGTGCTGTAGACCAGCTTGATGATCAGAGAAGAGAAAGTCTTTCTAGTTCCAAAGTAGGGAGAATTAATCAGATTGGGAACAGTTGGTGAAGAATGAGTTAAGGTAACCAAATGCTAATGAGAGATTGAGGAATGGAGAAGAGAAGAAATATTGAGGCCCAAGCATAAATTGCAGTGCAAATTTAAAGGTCTTCAAGCTCAGTAGTACTTTATTTTTCTTCTGCTGTTTCTATGTTACTCCTTGGGCCAACGTCAGTACTTTATTTAATGTGAAGTTCAATTTCTTTCATTATAGATTGTATCATTATTTGCTCATCTACTTACAATCAAGAGAGTATTTACAAATCCACAGAGCAAGAAAACAATCTAACAAGGAAATACAAAAACTTGTGTATAACCTACAATAAACTGAATAACGAATAATCAATCAACATCCAATCAATGATCAGCATGACCTGATTATTATTACTTAAACAATACTCAGGAAAGGCTAACCATAAATTTCTGTGGGCTTTAAGCCATTGTGTTTACATGATTGTGTTAGCAACATAGCTTGGAACTAAATGTCCTTAGCCCAGAAAAAAACTTGATTTCCTTCCAGTCTCTAACCAAAAGTTGTGCTATCTAATTCTAGACTAACTGCCAAGGTATCTTCTATGGTAAAATATCTGTAAAGCATGACATTTCAAGTTCACCTTCTATTACTTTCAAAGCAGATTCTAGTGAAACAAGTTTTACTTTTCTACAGCTAAAAATATCTAACTAGTTACCTCCTATCAAAGTCACAACGTTCATTCCAAGCATTTTGTGCTTGGATGCTAACAATAGTCAGAGACAAGACTCTCACACTGTCTTGAGCATTTGGCCAGATTCCTTCTTTCCACATTCTCTGTGGGAAAAATTTTAGAGTATATTTTTCATTAGGGCACATAGCAAAAGTGAGAAATATAGAGAGAAAGACTGTTTTAGGAGAAAAAGTAGATTTCAAAGTTGTTTTTAGGCAAAATTACACCTGAACCATAAGTAATATTTAAGGGCAGTGTTAATCAGCAGAAGAGCTTTGGGACTTCATCAAGCAAGGCCTCAACAACTCTTCTGGATGTCTGAAAATTATGCTGGTAGTCTTTGGAATTTTGTCAAACAAATCCTCTAAGACTTGTCCTCATGCCTGTAACATTTTTGAAAAATTGAAGCCTACATTGGCTTTTTCAAAAATCAGTAAGATTGGCCAGCCATTATCCAAAAAGCTAAAAGATAACAAAATAAGATTAGAATATACAAATTAAAGGCAAAAATAGGATTATAACAATGGATACCAAGGAAATTCAGAGAATAATGAAAATATAATTTATAAAACTTTATGCAACTAAATTAGAAGATACAAAATAAATGGATAATTTTGGTTGTTTACACCATCTACCAAAGTTAAATTACAATCAGATAAACTATTTAATCAAACCTGTTATCCCATTGAAATAGAAGAGACAATTAAAAGTCTTCCCCTTTCCCTCAAAAAAGCATAGAGTCTGATGGTTTTAATTCAGAATGCTTCTACACATATAAAGAACAATTAACATCAATGCTCTTCAAATTATTCCATAAAATGGAAAAAACTTATTTTTCTGATTTTTAATACAGACAAAAAATTACCATGATACATACCTCAATGGCATAAAGGCCCAATAAAGAAGAAAAATTACAGACCAATTTCCCTAATGAACATAGGTGAAAAATTTGTCAATATAATACTCTCAAAACAAATCCAAAAAACACTTCAAAAACTTCAACCACCATTATTAACTATAGTACACCTTAGAGGCACACAGGTGGTTCAATATATGTAAACTGATAAACATAATGCGCCATAGAAATATACTGAAAGATAAAATACACAACCCGTGCTTAAATGGGGGCCTGGGCTTAGCAGCAGATGATCAAGAACAAATGAACTCAATGGCATTTTTGAAGGTTATTTTTCTCATAATGCCTTGTCAGGTATTTTTCCTCTATCACAGGACTTTCAAACACATACACACATGCGCACATGCGTGCACACACACACACACACACACACACACACACACACATATTAGTTTCTGGTTTCAAAATTTTGGTGGATTTCTCCAAATTACCTTACTTATAAGCCACTTAACAAAGTATACATAATAATGCAAATGAAAGTTTTGAGTATTATTACAAAAGGTATATCTTCAATAGCATTTCATAGTAGGACACATGGGTTTTATGTATCTTTTCTTCCCTCACTTATTTGTTTGATTAAAAACAAAGACTGATGTCAACATATGGTTGATGAACTACATATCTTTTTTGTACAAAATTATATTTTACCTTTAGCACTTAAAAACATAGTAAACTTAAATGTTCATTGTATTTCATTGTGTTTTCAGATGATATTTAGAGTTATGATTGTAAACTACTCACATATTTGGAGATTAAATACTTCTAAACTCAGTTCTCTACATAAGTTTAGTATAAAAACAACTTAGAGTAAGATTTAAAATATTAGATAATGACCTGATATAGAAGTTCCATGCTGAGGGCATTAAGCAGATGTCTAGGCTTGAGATTCAGGTGTCATCAGTAATATTTTGTGTTTAGCTTTGGATGTTTTCAGCAGTGCCAAATTTTCCTCCACAAACAGATATAGATCTGCTTCAGTGATTCCACACACAGGTAAGACAACTAAATTGTGAGTTACAATTCAAGGATGAGATTAATTTGTTCACGGAGATTGTAAAGATTGTTCAGTAATTGTCACGTAATTAGATTTTTTTTTAGCAAACTTGAAATTCTACACCAGAAGAGAATGTACCTTGGCAGGATTTCTTTTAAATTGATGCCAAAAGAAGAAAGACTAGGATGCATGCACCAGGAAGTATGACACATGAAAGAAAAGAAATAATCCAGTATTAAAGTCAGTTACCAAGAAGATTATAGAGTTTGTTACAAATTCCACTTGGACATTTGAAAAGATGGGCCATCACAGAATGGTTCCTGTACACAACAGATGCTGGATTTTAGCACCAAGACTATCCATTTACAAACAATTAAAGGTTTCAGCCTTGTTAATGCCACGTGACTTCTGTGCTTTGCCTTGGGTAAATTAGACTATATCTTGCAAAAATAGAATGCAGGAAGATGCTGGGACCAGAATTTTGTAAATCAGAAGATCAAAGCCATCTGACTGACATAAAACCTTCCAGTAACTCTCGAAATGTTGAAAATTATGTTAGTGAATTAATGTAAAGTAGACAATAGAGGGGAGATATCAAGGGAGTTTCTAAGTGTGGAAGTGTAGTACCAAGGAGCAGCCTTTGCCATACATGCAAAGGTTACATCTGTAGCAACAAAAAACTGTGTTAAAAGGATAGCAAATATATTAACTGAGTTTTAAAAAATTAGTATATATATATATATGTATATAGGTATATATACACATATATAATCTCAATGGCTGTTGACAGCAAATACAGTGTTTTATGATTTAAGACAATCTTTTCTTTCACTCATGAATGTTGTTTTTGAACGTATTCCAAGGTTGTGACACTGCAGTCATTTAACCAACAAATATGGCCATTGTATTCTGGGCATATCTACACTTGATGAAACATTTTGAATCATTGCCCAGCTTAAAAATATTTTGGTATTTATATTTAACTTCAAAACTCAATGTTGAAAAACACAATTGTTTTATTAAATAAATTGTAGATAATACCTAGCTAATCTTATTTAGTTTAGTGAATCCAGAAATCAAATTAAGGTATCAAATTTTGGAGTTTAGGAAAATAATGAAATACAAAAGTAACAATACAATGGGATAGGTATAAAAATGCTGTATTTATAAAAAGAACTATCATGCCCATTTAATAATAACAATTACACTACCATTATTTATAATTAGGAATAATGAAAAATTGAGTTACAAATTTATTGGAAAAACTATCAGTATGAACATTGAAATGGGGGGGGGGCAGCTAAATGTCATCAGAAAATTATGATTTAGCCCTGGACATGTAAACAGCAGGTGATAAAATTAGTGCTTTTAATTTTTAAATGCACTTATTTTGCATTTTGAGATGATCATGAACACATGGAGAGCAGCGGCATGACATCACAGTTTTTATGTAAAATATAACCCACCATTGCATGTTGGAACACTTGGAACCCTGCTGGTGGAAAGATTATGGATAGTTGTGGTGCTTTCCGGCCATGAGTTCTATATCATGACAATGGGTCCATGAACCTTAATAACATACATATCTCTGGTTCTGCTTTAGGGTTCTCTGAATCCTAGTATACATCACAGAGGTAACGGAGTATGCTGCTGAGCACTCCACTACTGCTGAGGACGCTACTCCAACTACTATTCTTCATCTGCCTCCATAATGTACCCCTACATTCTGGACTCAAGAGTTAAATAACCCTTGTAAATGTTTCTGTCAGACACTTAGTAACTGTGATGCGACAAATAACTCGTACAGTTACAGAACCTGTTGGCATGTGAAGGAAGGGGCACCAGAATTGATATTTCTTTAATCATTTAAACCAGTGGTGCTCTGTGCCCATTTTTGAAAGACAAGAGTAACCAACATAATGAACCCAGTGGTACTATTCAGAGGCAACAGATTCAAATGTGAGCACATGAAGTACAACCTTCCAGACCACTCCAAGTATAGTAACTTCCTGTGTTTGCCTACTGAAAGCTATTCTTAGATAGTTATGTCTTACTATGAAGTAAGCTGTATAATTTTAGTCCTATAAGGTAAGTTTTGAAAATGAGCATAAAGAAGCTAAATTATTAAAATATAGCTAAGAAGATGGATTCAATAGACTCATCAATCTTTAACAAAAGAACAGGTCTTAAAAGAATTTTCCTAGTTACTGGTCTTAAAGTTTAATAAGATAAGTAATCTAAGGATTATTAGCATAAGGTATACTCTCATAATTATTATTTCTATTTTACAATACAAATTATACCATATACTTTAAAGTAGACACAGCATTTCATTTTTCTCTGCCTTAAATGCTAAACAAGAGCATTGATTACATCATTATTAAAATGAGACTAGCGGAGTTCAATGTCTATTATCTGTGTGGTAGAAGATAGGAACATACTGCAACAAGTGTCTCTGGAGTCTCCATGTGATTGCCATGGCACAAAAACACACAGGTTATTATCTGCATGTACATACATATAAGTAAAATGCAAAAAGTGTAAAAGATAGGACATTAATATACTCTGACAAACATACACATTTTTGTGAGTGATTATATGTGCATATCTGTGTGTTTGTATGATATATGGAACATTTTAGAATATATGCGTATTTCATTTGTTATACTAAAAGATCTTTTCAAGTTAACTCACACTATTATTAAGGAAAAGATTCTCCCATAAATTAAAAAATCAGAAATATCAGTCATGTGATTTCTTCTAGAGATTTAGATGGGCACTAAATTCATTAGCTGTAGTTCAGGGTTAAGTTCTCATAGCTACACACAAGATGGTGGCCAAAAGAGCAAAACAACAACAGAAACAAAAACTAAAATGAACAAAAAGTCAAAATCCAAGCCAAAACAAGGAAGCAAACAAACAAACAAACAAACAAAAAACATACAAAATTGACTTAAGGAAACAGAGGTTCAGCCATAGCTGGCAAGTTAGGCTACCAAAGCCACTGACTGATAAGGATTGCCAATGCAGCATTTAGTTACTGGACTGCCCTTCTGAGAGTGAACTCTTTGAACACATTTTTACGTCTATGAAACAGGCAATTTGTGGCTTCTTTCCATACTACAGCTTTTCTCCATATCTTGGCTCTAGGCCCAGCAGTCTAGTGGAATTCATTAATTTAACATTCATAGTCCCATCTTATGCTGAAATTGGAAGAAACTTTAGAGGTCAGCTAGTATAATCTTTGTATTATGTATGATTTAAATATGTATTGACTAATTGTCTGCAAAGTGGTATGCTGGGAATGACTCTCAGCCCTTATAAAGTCTGAGCTGTAACTATATTCTAATAAAAAATAGTAATAAAGATACATAGAAATGTAAGTTTAATGGAAAGGAGGGTGATGGTTTAAAAGTGGCTTAGAATTAAAATACATGTGACTTAAATGTATTTTTGCCTCAGTTTTATGTTAAGATTTGTCTTAATTTTTATTTGTCTGTGTGCATACATATGCAGTAGCCTGAGAAGGCTAAAAGAAGAACTTAGAAATGGCTTTACAAATAGATAGGTCACTCAGACTGGGTGCTCTGGCTGCTTTCTCTCCAAGATAAAGATCACCAATGACTCCTAACTGCTTATCCATCTCTCTAGCTCAAGTTGTTTTTATAATTAAAAAAAAAAAGAGAGAGTGATGATAATCTCAAAATCAGAGAGGACCTGAAAAAGTGTAATTTTCACAGTATTTCTTATGTCTGCAGTCTCCAGTGAGTGTCAGTTAATACTGTTCAGACTCACTCAATATGTCCTTTTTCTCAAGGGTACTTTTTCCAGCAAGCTCTTGGTGCCCAATGTCATTTTGTGAGCCATATCACCATACAAAGTGAGCAATTATAAATCTCTTTTTTCTTTGGCTTATTGTGTACAGTAACATAATGGATTTTGTGTAGTTGGTTTGGCTTCTTGGTTGATACATTAAATACTAAAACAAACCAAAATGAATCACAAAATGTGATTTTTTTTATTATAAAATGACTTTTACCACTAGAATAGAATCAATAAAGTGAAGACAAATTTCTAATATTATCACAATGTAAATTTTATAACAACATCTTCATGAAAGCAAACTAACAAGTTTTTATAGAAAACTTACTTGATGTTTTCTAAATAGTCTCTGCTACAAATGTGTAGATTTTAGCTTTGTGGTAGGTTACTCTTGTTCATTGACCATCTGTCTCCAATCTCCACCAATTTTACATGGAATATTTTTCAGTGGAAATATTAATGTAAAACAGATCAGGACCTAACCTTAAATGAAATATATATGTCTCTTCACCAGGTTCACAACTAGTATAAAAACCTTCAAAATTTGAACATACAAAACAATTATAAAGATCATAATTCTCTCTTAATATTTTCTTTTTAAAATATTTTTGTTAACATATACATTTATATTATTACACAAGAATAAAATAAACTACACACATCAGGAATAACCACAGGATAATCAGGAATTATATAAATGTTACATTCATAGTGATTTGGCTATTTATATTTGGCAAACTTGAAGTGAACAATTTTTCTATCTTGTTGGGTCTAAATTTCTGAATGAAGATTAATATCTATCATATCTCATCTCTATTAACTTAAAACATATATCTTGATCTAAAACATTTTAACCCATAACCTACTATGCTTAATTGTAAGACTGAACTATCTTGTCTTCAATCCCATCAGAAACTTGAGAAGCGACAAAACTTAAATGCCTGACCTGAGTGAAGTGGAAGTGCAGGTTAGCAGCTTGTAAAGTGAATAAAATGAGTGAGACAGTGTACTAACTGAACAGTCACCCAATACTCTCAATAACTTTGGAGCATCATCTTCAGCATTCTGGATCAATATATCTGATGGACATATTTGAGAAACAGGAACTATAGAGGACTTGTTTACCCTGTTTTGGTAGAGTTTGGGCATTGACTCTGTCTGCATCTAAGCTTCCTATTTTTAGGCAGAATTCTGTCTGTGGCATAAATGTGGGCATTTTGCCCAGCAGGTAGTTTGCCACACTTGAAGCCAACTCTATAAGTAGGCCCTTTGTTGCTCATCATCTTCTTTGAGGCAGGATGGGTGTTGCCAGGAATTAACTTGTCTTGCAGTCAAAGAATCTTTGCACAAAACTCCAATCCAAATGGATTAAAGACCTCAACATAAAACCAGAGACACTAAGTCACTTAGAAGAAAAAGTGGGGAAGAGCGTGGAACATATAGGCACAGGAGACAACTTCCTGAACAGAACACCAATAGTCCAGGCCTTAATGTCAACAATTAATAAATGGGACCTCATGAGGCTGAAAAGCTTCTGTAAGGCAGGAGACACTTTCAAGAGAACAAGGCGACAGCCTACAGACTGGGAAAAGATCTTCACCAACCCTACATCTGACAAAGGTCTAATATCCAAAATATATAAAGAACTCAAGAAATTAAACACCACCAAACCAAATAACCCAATTGAGAAATGAGGCTTGGAACTAAACAGAGAATTCTCAACAGAGGAATATCAAATGGCTGAGAAACAATTAAAGAAATGCTCAACCTCCTCAGTCTTCAGGGAAATGCAAATCAAAACAACTCAAAGAATCTTTAGAATAATACAAACATCCTGAGGCTTTTGAATACCTTATTTAACTATTTTACCTTATATATCTATAAAATCATATCTATCTATTAGACCTACAATATATATTCTTGTCATAAAATTAGGCTAGTATTTGACATGAGCATAATTTGCATCAATATACAAAAGTCAAGACCACTGAATTAAAAATAACCTTATTTGTGAGTGACATTAAGGCCTTGATATGAGAAGTAGATTCAATAATCTATCTTTTGTTCAATCCTCCCTCTATATTTCTATATCCCCTCTCTTTCTTTTATCCTTCTATCTCTTTACCTTCAAAAGAAAGATAAATGAAAAGAAAGATGTCCCTGAGTCCAATCTAGTTTTGTCTCTGTATAAGACCAATAATAACTTATAATCAACTCCTGATGAAAATAAGCATCTGTCAACCAAGAGAGTAACAGAAACCTATCCAATCTCCTTTAGAGAAAATGGGACATTGTTTTCTTAGGGTTCTTTCAGGCTGATTTAGGGCAGATAATACCATTGAATGCCCCCCAAAAATGGGGGAAATGGTTAAGTACGTCGGGGATAGCATTTGTGGTCCATTTTCCAAATGTTGTGAAATTCCAGGCTTAATAGGACTCCTGTGTGGGACAGCCTGAAATGCTAGACCCATCGGGATGAGAAGCTTTCTACAACGCTGTCCTGGAAGCTGTCCTATTCTGATGAATAACAGCGACTGAGGAGCCTGGGGCTGGAACATGGAGGCTTCAGGATGTCAGCATGCTGAGAGGATGAATCCTGTCAGGTCTGGTCCAGCATCAGTGTCTGGTTCTTTTGTTCAGGAAACAAAATTTCTCACAAGCATTATACAGTTCTAACATGATAGTGTCAGGTGTGCAGGATGCACAGACCAATTAAGGCTGGTTCTCTGCTCATTGTATGATCAGAAGTAAGACATCTGCAAATTTTCCTTCATGCCATACTAAGAATGGCCTCTAATTTTAAGTCACAGAGTATCTGTGACCAATGTGAGCATTTTCTATGCATAGAGCTTTGTATATCACCCAGTCTCAGAGCAATTCCCATATAGTGGGATTAGCAAGATAAGTTACATGCTTGTTCTGCAGTTTGAATTATTTGCACCCTGATTGCAGCCTCCTCCCTCATCATCTCCTGATCCTACTTCCTTCCTCATCACTTCCTGATCACATCCTCTTCCTCATCCCCTTTCCATCCCCCCCCCTAGTCCTTTGAAAGGGGAACCCTCCTCCCCTAATGTCTGACCTCAGCTCATCCAGTGTCCTCTGTACCACTTCTTACTTCTTTCTTTGTGGACTGGCAAATCTACCCTGCCAGGGTGGAAGTGAACATTAGGAGGCCCTTGTCCATGGCAGAAGTAGTCCCTACTCCCCTTATTGTGGGACTCACAAGGTGGCTATGTTGCCTATCTATAACATCTGAGCAGGAAGTCTAGGTCTACATCCCACACAGACATCGGTTGACACATCAGCCTCTGTATTGTAAAGTGGTTAACCTGAATTAGTGGCTAACATCTACTTATGAGTGAGAATATGCCACGTGTGTCTTTTTGGGTCTGAGTTACCTCACTCAGGATGATTGTCTCTAGTTCCATCTACTTTTCTTTGTTTTTTGATAGCTGAATACTATTTACATTGTGTAAATGAACCATAGCTTCTCTACCCATTCTTGAGTGGAGGGACATCTAGGTTGTTTCCAGATTCTGGCTATTATGAATAAAGCTGCTATGAACATAATTGAGCAAACGTACTTATTGTATGGTGGACCCTCTTTAGGGTATATGCTCAGGATTGGTATGGCTAGGTCTTGAGGTAGACTTATTCCCAATTGCCTGAGATAGTGCCAGACTAATTTCCCAAGTGGTTGTACAAGTTTGTACTCCCACTAGCAATGGAGTGGTGTTCCTCTTTCTCTGCATCCTTACCAGCAAGTGCTCTCATTTGAATTTTTAAATATATTTTATTAATTTATTCAGATTACATCTCTTTTTTATTTATTTTTTAATTAATTTATTCTTGTTACATCTCAATGTTTATCCCATCCCTTGTATCCTCCCGTTCTTCCCTCCCTCCCATTTCCCCTTATTCCCCTCCCCTATGACTGTTCCTGAGGGGGATTACCTCCCCCTGTATATGCTCATAGGGTATCAAGTCTCTTCTTGGTAACCTGCTGTCCTTCCTCTGAGTGCCACCAGGTCTCCCCCTCCAGGGGATGTGGTCAAATGTGAGGCACCAGAGTATGTGAGAAAGTCATATCCCACTCTCCACTCAACTGTGGAGATTGTTCTGACCGTTGGCTAGATCTGGGTAGGGGTTTAAAGTTTACCGCCTGTATTGTCCTTGGCTGGTGCCTTAGTTTGAGTGGGACCCTTGGGCCCAAATCTGCCTATCATAAAGTTCTACTTGTAGTTTTCTAGGACCCTCTGGATCCTGCTACTTTGCTATTCTCCCATGCTTCTCTCATCTAGAGTCCCAATAGGATGTCCTCCCCTCTGTCCCAGTTTCCACATCTCAACTGTTATCCCATCTCTTGTATCCTCCCCTTCCTCCCTCCCTCACATTTTCCCCTTACTCCCCTCCCCTATGACTGTGATTGAGGGGGACCTCCTCCCCCTGTATATGCTCATAGGGTATCAAGTCTCTTCTTGGTAGCTTGCTATCCTTCCTCTGAGTGCCACTAGGCCTCTTGAACTTAGTCACTTGGATAAGTGTAAGATGAAATCTCAGAGCCACTTTTAATTACATTTCCCTGATGACTAGGGATGTTGAGCATTTCTTTAAATATTTCTCACCCATTCGATATTCCTTTGTTGACAATTCTCTATGTAGCTCTGTACCCTATTTTTCAATTTGGATATCTGACTTAGTGGTGTTTCATTTCTTGAGTTCTTTATATAATTTGGGTATTAGCCCTTTGTCAGATGTTGGGTTGGTGAAGATATTTTCCCAGTCTGTAGGATGTTGTTTTGTTCTGTTCACTGCTTCCTTTGCCTTACAGAAGTTTTTCAGTTTCATGAGGTCCCATTTATTAATTGTTGACCTCAGAGCCTGGGCTGTTGGTCTTCTTTTCAGGAAGTTGTCTCCTATTCCAATGAATTCAAGGCTCTTCCCCAACTTTTCTTCTAACGTATTTAGGGTGTCCAGTTTTTGGTTGAAGTCTTTAATCTATTTGGACTTTAGTTTTGTCCACAATGATGAATATGAATCTATTTGCATTATTCTACATGTAGCTGTCCAGTTAGACCAGCACCATTTGTTGAAGATGCTATCTTTTTTCCATTGTATGGATTTGGCTTCTTTTCAAAAATCTAATACCCATAAATATGTGGTTTTATTTCTGGGTCTTCTATTTGATTCCACTTGTCAACCTGCTTATTTCCATGCCAGTACCATGCTGCTTTTATTACTGTTATTCTATAGTACAGCTTGAGATCTTGGATGAAGAATCTTCCAGAAGATATTTTATTCTACAGGACTTTTTTAGCTCTTCTTGTTTTTTTCCACATGAAGTTAAGAATTGATATTTCATGGTCTGTAAAGAATTGTCTTGGAATTTTGATGAGAATTGCACTGAATCTATAAGTTGCATTTGGTAAGGTGGACATTTTTACTATGTTGATTCTCTTGATCCAGGAATATGGGGAAGATCTTTCTATCTTCTGATATCTTCTTCTATTTCTTTCTCTAGAGACTTCAGGTTTTTTCATATAAGTCTTTCACTTGTTTGGTTAGAGTTACACCAAGATACTTTATACTTTTGTGGATATCATGAAGTGTGTAGATTGCATAATTTCTTCTCATCCCTTTTGTCTTTTGTATAGAGCAGGGCTGCTGTTTTTTTTTTTTTTTTTTAGTTGACTTTGTGTCCAGGCACTTTACTGAAGGTGTTTATTAGTTGCAGAAGTTCCTTGGTGGAACTTTTAAGGTCACTTATGTATACTGTCATGTCATCCACAGCGAGTGATAATTTGACTTTTTCTTTTCCTATTTGTATCCTCTAGATCTCCTTTAGTTGTCTTATTGCTCTACCTAGAACTTCAAGTACTATGTGGAAGAGATATGAAGAGAGTGGAGAGCCTTGTCTTGTCCCTTATTTCAGTGGAATTGATTTAAATGTCTCTCCATTTAGTTTGATGTTGCCTATAGGCTTGCTGTATATTGCCTTTATTATGTTGAGGTATGTGCCCTGTAGTCTCACTCTCTCCAAGACTTTAAACATCAATGGGTGTTGGATTTTGTCAAATGCTTTTTCAGCATCTAAGGGGATGATCATGTGTTTTTTTTCCTTTCACTTACTTATATGATGGATTATGTTGATGGTTTCCATATATTGACCAAGCTTATTTGGTCATGGTGAATAATACTTTAATGTGTTCTTGGATTTTGTTTGTCGGTATTTTATTGAGTATTTTTGCATCAATGTTCATAAGAGAAACTGGCCTGAAATTCTCTTTCTTTGAAGAGTCTTTCTGTGGTTTAGGTATCAAGGTGAATATAGCATCATAGAATGAGTTTGGTAATGTTCCTTCTGGTCTGTTTTTTGGAAAAGTGTAAAGAGAATTGGTATTAGCTCATCTTTGAAGGTCTCATAGAATTCTGCACTGAATCTATCAGACCCTGGACTATTTTTGATTGATAGACTTTTGATGAGTTTCTCAATTTCCTTAGGAGATATAGGACTATTTAATCTGTTTACCCGGTCTTGCTTCAATTTTATTAGTATCCATCAAGAAAATCATCCATTTTTTTTAGGTTTTCAAATTTTGTGGCATATAGGCTTTTGATGTATGAACCAATGAATCCTTGGATTTCCTCGCTGTCTATTGTTATTTCTCCCTTTTAATTTCTGGTTTTGTTGCTTTGATTACTCTCCTTTTACCTTTTAGTTAGTTTGGTTAAGGGTTTGTCTATTCTGTTGATTTTGTAAAAACAACAACAACAACAAAACCAAAAAAAAAAAAAAAAAAAAAAAAAAACCCACAGTGCTTGGTTTTGTTGATTCTTTGAATCATTCTCTTTTTTTCTATTTTATTGATTTTAGCCCTGAGTTTGATGTTTTTCAGCCATCTAACACAGTTAGGTGAGTCTTCTTTTTGTTCTAGCACTTTCAGGAGTGTTGTTAACATGGAAATATGGGACGTCTCTAATTTCTTAATAAAGGCACCTAGTGTTATTAATTTTCCTCTTAGCACGGCTTTTATTGTGTCCCATGAGTTTGGATATGTTGTGCCTTCAGATTCATTGAATTCTATAAAGTTTTTTATTTCATTCCTTACCCAGTTATCATTGAGTAGGAAGTTGTTCCATTTCAATGAGTTTGTAGGCTTTATTTTGTTTTTCTTGTTGTTGAGATCCAGCTTTAATCAATGGTGGTTTGATGGGATGCAAGGAATTATTTTGATCTTTTTGTATCTGTTGAGGTTTGCATTGTGACCAATAATATGGTTGATTTTGGATAAGGTTTCAAGAGGTGTTAAGAAAAACGTGAATTCTTTTGCATTTGGGTGAAAAGTTCTTTTTTTTTTTTTTTTTTTTTTTTTTTTTTTATTAATTATTCTTGTTACATCTCAATGTTTATCCCATCCCTTGTATCCTCCCATTCCTTCCCCCCCCCATTTTCCCATTATTCCCCTCCCCTATGACTGTTCCTGAGGGGGATTACGTCCCCCTATATATTCTCATAGGGTATCAAGTCTCTTCTTGGCTACTTGCTGTCCTTCCTCTGAGTGCCACCAGGTCTCCCCCTCCAGGGGACATGGTCAAATGTGAGGCACCAGATATGTCAATTAGGTCTATTTGGTTCATGATGTCTATTACTTTCATAGTTTCTCTATTTAGTTTCCTCTGTGATGATCTATCTATTGGTGAGAGTGAGGTGTTGAAGTCTCCCACTATTAAAATGTGGGGTTCAATGTGTGATTTAATTTTTAGTATTGTTTCTTTTATGAATGTGGGTGCTACTGTATTTTGGGTATAGATGTTCAGAATTGAGACATCATCTTGGTGTATTTTTCCTTTGATGATTCTGAGGTGTCCTTCCCCATCTCTTTTGCTTAGTTTTGCTTGAAAATCTACTTTATTAGATACTATAATGGCTACTCCAGCTTGTTTCTTTGGTCCATTTGCTTGGAATACCTTTTTCCAGCCCCTTAATTTAAGGTAATGTTTATCTTTATTGCTGAGGTATCTTTCTTGTATACAGAAGATTGACTGGGTCCTGTTTTTGCATACATTCTGTTAGCCTGTGTATCTTCATTGGGGAGTTGAGTCCATGGATGTTGAGTGATATTAATGATCAGTGGTTAATGCTTCCTATTATTTTGATGTTGGTAGTGGTCGAGTGTGTGTGTGTGTGTGTGTGTGTGTGTGTGTGTCTGTGTGTGCGTGTGCGTGCTTCCTTTCTTTTGTTTTTTGTTTTTTGTTTTTTTTGGTTTTTTTTTTTGGTGTAGGGCCATTAATTTCCTTTATTTCCCTGAGGAAAATTACCCTCTTGGGTTGAAATTTTCCTTCTTGTATCTACTGTAGAGCTGGATTTGTGGTTAGGTACTGTTTGAATTTGTTGTTGTTTGGAATATCATGTTTTCTCCATTATTGTGATTGAAAGCTATGCTGGATATAGTAGTCTAGGGTGACATCTGTGGTCCTTTAGAGTCCGAGTGACTTTCATCCAGGCCCTTCTTTTTTTTTTTTTTTTAATTTTTTTTATTAATTTATTCTTGTTACACCTCAATGTTTATCCCATCCATTGTATCCTCCCATTCCTCCCCCCCCATTTTCCCATTATTCCCCTCCCCTATGACTGTTTCTGAGGGGGATCACCTCCCCCTATATATTCTCACAGGGGTATCAAGTCTCTTCTTGGCTACCTGCTGTCCTTCCTCTGAGTGCCACCATGTCTCCCCCTCCAGGGGACATGGTCAAATGTGAGGCACCAGAGTACGTGAGAAAGTCATATCACACTCTCCACTCAACTGTGGAGAATATTCTGACCATTGGCTAGATCTGGGAAGGGGTTTTAAAGTTTACCTCCTGTATTGTCCTTGGCTGGTGCCTTAGTTTGAGTGGGACCCCTGGGCCCAAATCTGCCTATCATATTGTTCTACTTGTAGGTTTCTAGGACCCTCTGTATCCTTTTATTTTGCTATTCTCCCATGCGTCTCTCATTTAGAATCCCAATAGGATGCCTTCCCATCTGTCCCAGTTTCCTGGTAAGTGAAGGCTTTCGTGGGACATGCCCCTTGGGCTAGTATGCAGATATAAGTGAGTATATATCTCAGAAAAATGGGAATAGGGCTTCCTCAAGACCCAGCTATTCCACTCCTTGGAATATACCCAGAAGATGCTCCAGCACACAACAAGAAAATTTGCTCAACCATGTTCATAGCAGCCTTATTCATAATAGCCAGAACATGGAAACAGCCTAAGTGTCCATCAGTAGAAGAGTGGATAAAGAAACTGTGGTACATTTACACTATGGAATACTACTCAGCCATTAAAAACAAGGAATTCCCGAAATTTGTGGATAAATGGATTGAGCTAGAAATGATCATAATGAGTGAGTTAACCCAGAAGCAGGCCCTTCTTGCTTTCACAGTCTCTTTTGAGAAGTCAGGTTTAGTTCTAATAGGTTTGCCTTTTGTGTGACTTGGTCTTTTTTTCTTGCAGCTTTTAATATTCTTTCTTTGTTCTTTGTTCTTTGTTCTTCTGCATGTTTAGTGTTTTGAATTATATGTGGCAGGAGGATTTTCTTTTCTCATCCATTCTATTTGGAGTTCTGTAGGTTTCTGTATTTTTATGGAAATTTCTTTCTTTGGGTTAGTGAAGTTTCTTCCATGATTTTGTTGAAAAAAATTTCTTGGCCTTGCAGTTAGCAGTCTTCTTTTTCTTCTATCTCTATGATTTTTTGGTTTGGTATTTTCATAGTGTTCCAGATTTCTTGAGTATTCTGTGTCAGAAGCTTTTTAGATTTAGCATTTTCATTGACTGCTGTATCCATTTCTTCAGTTATAGCTTCTATCTTTGATATTCTTTGTTCCATCTCTCAAATTCTGTTGGTCTTGCTTGTGTATGTAGATCCTGTCCTCTTCTTTCCTTTTCAATTTCCGTGATTATCTCAGATTGTATTTTCTTCATAGCTTGGATATCCTGTTTTAGATCATGAAATTTTTTACTTATTTTTTCCTGTTTGATTGTAGTTTTTTCAAGTGATATGTTCATTTCTTTCTTTGTGTGTTCCAAATCTTGTTTGAGAGATTTATTTTTCTCTTTTAAGGCCTCTATCATTTTCATAACCTCAGATTTGAAATCCTTTTCTTGTGCCTCGGCTGTGACAGTATCTCCAGGGATTGTGGTGCTGGGAATGCTGGTCTCAGTTTCTGGTTGTAGTAAATGGTCCTGGGGATTGTTGCTTGGGTTCTTGTGCTGACCTTTTCCCATTGTGATGTCTCTTGCTGATATGTATGCCCAGTGCCTGCTTGGACCTCAGAACTTTCTGTGGTATTTCTGAGACACCTGAATTCAGATCTGCTTGTGATCCCAGGTGTCAGGTCTGCTCAATCTTCGAACCCACTGACACTGGTGATTTGTAGACTCAAGCTAGTTCTGAGTACCAGGGGGTGCTAGAACAGCCTGCCAGTCAGTGTTTTTTCTTCATTCTGCAGGGGGACAGTGGCTGTTAGGGACCCCAGTAGCTCACTCTGTGGCTTTCACGGTGAACTGAGATTGGAGCTGCTTGTGATCCCAAATGTGGGGTCTGCTCGGAGTTAGAACACATAGACACTGTTCATTTTTCAGTCTCAAGCTATTTCTGTGCACCAGGGGGTGCAAAAGCAGCCCTCCAGGCAGTTGTTTTGTGTCTTGCAGGCACGCCGAGGCTATTAGGGAACCCAGGAGCTCTCTCTGTGGCTATTCTGCATGAACTGAGCTCAGTTCTGCTTGTGATCCCGAGTGTGGGGTCTGCTTGGTGCTAGCATCCACAGACACTGGTGACTTTGCTGATTCAAGCTAGAACTGTGCACTGAGAGGTTAAATAGCTATCGGCCAGCGGGGTTATGGTGGGCTGCTGTTAGACGACCCAGGATCTAATCTGTGACTTTTCTGGGTGACATGAGATCAGATCCTCTTGTGATCCTGACTGTGGGCTCTGCTCAGTACTATGACCCACAGATGTGGGTGGTTCGGCTGTCCCCAGCTAGTTCTGTGCACTAGGGAGTACACGGAGCTGCTTACCAGCTGGGCATGTGGTGCTAGCCTTTGGCGGCTGTGTTCCCATTTCTATGGGAACTGGGCTCTTTGCGTTTTTGCTTGGTGGCCAGACGCTGGATGCAAGCCTGCTCCACAAAATTTGAATCCCTCTCACCTGTAGGTCACCAGAGTTGATGTTTTGTGGTTCTCAGATTGGCCTTTAGCTTGTTGAATAGTCAATGCTATCCTGCTAATCAGAGAACGTGTATGTTAGCTGCCACCATCTTACTCTTTAATGTTTTCAACTCAAAATGATTTTGAAGCTGCAAGGAAGTTTGCTTTGTTTTTAATTGAACTATTACTATGTTAATATCAGAACTCTACCTCAGAGCCATACCCTCAGTGTTAGGCTAGCTTCTTCTTCTTCTTCTTCTTCTTCTTCTTCTTCTTCTTCTTCTTCTTCTTCTTCTTTCTTCTTCTTCTTCTTCTCTTCTTCTTCTTCTTCTTCTTCTTCTTCTTATTATTATTATTATTATTATTATTATTATTATTATTATTATTATTATTATTATTTCTTGAGTATTTCGCACATGTATACAATGATATATGATCATATCCACTTTCTTTTCCCTTGGTAACTCTTCCCATATTTATGATTTATTTTTTATGATAAAGACACTAAGTTTAATTAATGATGCCTATATATGTATAGGTGTCAGACCCTCTACTAGAGCATAAAAATTCTCCTTAGTAACTCCCTCAAAAAAGAATTATTTACTTCCCCCAGAATATCTTGCATAAGGGGTGGGCTAGAAATGGATCTCCTCCATTTATTCTGGAATACCAGCTTCTATGATCTTGTTTTTATCTTCTACAGGGAGCCACAACTGCTGCGAGTGCAGGCGATCAGTAAACACATTGTGCCCAAGCACCCAAAACATTCTCAATTCCTCTGGCTCTTGTACTTTTCCAACTTTTTATTTATGTAGTTACCTGAGCTCTGTAGTGAAGATGGGATAGAAAATGCGATTACAATGTCTTTTGATCCCATTTTAGGGGCTAAGGACTCAGTCTATGATTCTTAGTGCTTTGACTGATTACTCCTCTTTATACTGATTGTTGACTACTATAAAGAGATCCTTTTCTGACATTAATTGAGACTATCCAGAGTCTTCACCAGGATTACGTACCAGGAGGGAATTCTCTTCTATGGAACAGGACTCAAACTCAATCAGAAAGCAGTTGGTTACTCCCATAAGAGTTGTACCACTGATGCAACACTTTACATATTTTACCTGCAGGGTTGAGAGTTGAATAGGACCATTGATATCCCTTTCTTTTCTCTATTATGAAAGCTGAGAATATGCACTTTTATGAGGAGTTTATTTAAAGGCCACATGCTGCCTTTATTTTCAATAAGTGATAAGCTGATGGTGATGATGTTTTCATCCATGTTTACTTTAACACTTGACTCTTTTATACTTAATACTTCTATACTTTAGTATAATTTGTATATATACATTTATTTTTAAATAATATCATTTATATAATGGCAATTATAATAAAACACTTCTGTGCTGCTTGTAAATTGGATAAACTAATCTTTCATTTTCTTTTATTTATACATCCAATATTCCAATTAACAAAATGTAAATATTGTGAAATACATACAAATAAATTACAGTAAAATAATGTACATGCACAAGCAATAAAAAATGTTTTTATAGGACCATTAAGATTATAGGAAATGAAGATAAATACACATTTCAGTTTTATTTTCTTTAAATAAAAGGGCATGGGGTTGTTGCTGTTTATCTTTCTCTACAGTTGGTGAATAAGTGAATTTTACTTTCATCGTCTGTTTTACATAACTTTTATAGATTCCAACAATTATGTCACCTCACATGATCTTTAGCAAATTTTCTGTCTATATCCTTTCTTCTTATATGTTAAATTTTCTTGATGTTTAGATTTAATTTATACTGAATAGTGAATTTTTTGGAAGCTTAGAAAATTATATTTACATTTCAGAGTTGATTTACTACATTTATATGGTGGTGCAGGGAATTGAGCACAACACTTTGCACAATGCACCCAAGTGTCCTACCACTGAATTATACCCTTGGCCATGAGAAATATTTATTTTTTTAATGCTTTGCACTCAAAAATTTCAAGAATGGAGACTTTGACAGCATCGTCCATATTTAGCCTTGTGATTTTTGATGCTAGAAAAGCTTAATGACAAAAACACACATAGTGAAATCCAACTTTCAGGATTATTTGGAGTCTCATGCAGTGCTTTGTTTTTTAATGATAGAAATATTATAACCATAACTGTAATTTTCAGTAATATAGTGATATTTATAAATATGTATGGTACCTATTTTTAAAGTATATATTTTATTATGTGCATGTGTGTCTGAATTTGTGTAATTGCAACATATCTGTGAAGGTGCCCGCCCACACAGCCAGAAAGAGGTTTGTATTAGATGCCTTCTGGAAGTGAAGTTACAAGTGGTTGTGATGCGCCCAGTGTGTGTGCTTTGGACTGAACACAGGTCCTCTGGCAGAGTAGCAAGTATTTAACCGCTGAGCCATATCAACAGCAACTGAACACCTCCTCCTTTTCCATGGAAAACCTTGCACTTATTTGGTTTAACATATAAGAAATGTGTTAAGGTCCTAAGAGAGTTTGACTTTCTTTAAAGGCTGTATTAGATGACGCAGCACACCCACACTACTTAGCCAGCCTTTTCAGTGCAACAGGGCGATGCATTCCAATGCTTGTTGGCCCACACAGGAGGAGTGAGACATTTTACACTGGCTGCTATCATGCTCATAGATGGCCATGCCTACAGCCTATACTATTAACATGTAGCATTTTGAAGGTAACAGCAAAAAGAAAAAAGGAGATAAAGTGAAGGAAAAAGTAAGACGATACAAGGGGTTCTTTTGCCTTAAAGTTTTGGAGAAAATCTACCTATGTTTGAAACCACCAGTTTCACTTGAAGCAGGAACCCTCAAGCTGGCTTGGACCTCAGTTAGTAAAATCGTCAAACAATACCCTTTTTGAGGAAAGCATACAAGGACATCACTAATGTCATTGACTTTACTTGTTGGGCTCAAGTATTTGTAAAAATAAGAGCATTTTAGGATGTAGTTAAAAGGATAGAATTATATGGGATGGTTCAGACTGTTTTACTAAAGCTAAAGTTCTATTATTTGAGTTTGGAAATCTTTTAGGCTTGAAGTAGTAGATTACTTCCTGTTTTGGAAGATGCTAGGGTTGCTGTGTTCTGGTACTTAGAAAAATGTATGTCGTACCTTAGGCTTGCTTTTACTGTTATTTTGTGTACTAAAGGTTTCTCTCTGGGTTGCTGTGAACCAGTGTCACAGAACATAGAACGTTTTAGCAAATGGATTGTTTTTGTTTGTTTTAGTTTCATCTGCTTTTGGTGAAACATCGCCTGTCTCTGTTAGCACCTAATTGGTATTGAAGAGGATAGTGTTAATCAAATTGAGACTGGGCAGACATGGAAAAATACCTATAGAAGAAAAGAAAACTTTTTTTATCAAGAAGTGATTTATCCCGTGAGAAATATTTGACTTTAAATAGATGTATCAGATTACTGTAGTTGCTCACTTAAGTAGTTCTTAAACAATCTGGCTTTTTCCATCTGTTATGCATAGTTTTATTATAAAACTCCTGGATTATCTGACCTAATGAAAAATTTAGAAGAATAAAAATCTTTGGGTTACTTACTCTTCTAGATAAAGATATTTTATAAGCATTAGAATTTCTACTTGACTTACTTTTACAATGGGAAGCCTAAAATCCTGGTTGGAAACATTAGAAATTTGAAAGAAGCAAATCTTCTTACTCCATCATTGTATTTATTTCTCTCTGGACCTAGAAGAATGTATGTAACCATGTCTCAGCCATCTGCGTTTCTACTCAGACATGACTAGCAATGTGTTCTTTGCTCTTTTTTTTTTTTTTTTTTTTTTTTGAATCTTTGTTCCTGCCAAAGGTAATATGTTGACATTCTCGTCCCTCCCTCCTTCCTCTCTCTGTATATCTCTCTCCGTATTTACACATGTAATAAAATAAAAAGAGAACATTGCTGATAAATACAGCATTAACCCTCTACCTCTCTACTACTCCACCAAAAGTTTGGTCGATTGCATGAAATCATCCTCAGACCACTAGAGCAATCAGGTGTTGGTTTTATAAATACCAGAATCAAGAATACACCTCAATAACATCTATTTTTAAAACTGATACCAATTATTTTCAATCCAGAGTGATGGGATATTTACCATAGTTATCTTTTGAGAAAGAGTTTCGTTGTGTAGCTCTGGAAATCACATTGTAGCCTAGGCTGGACATAATGCTCCTTCCCAAGTGCTAAAGTATGCACTACCCCATCTTTATTTTGCTACTTTGTGAATCACCAACTTAATAGTTTGTAGTAATGTACATAGTTTGATTTTTTTCAGTAAGATAGTTATAAGATAAATATTGCTGCATATAATATTCTAGGTGTTTATTGATAGAAACATCTTGGGTTTCGAATGTTTTTACTTGTACCTACTGCAGTATTGGCTCGTCACTTTACAAGCTAAAGTTTATGTACCACACAGTATGGTAAGGAAATGGGTTTAGCTGGCAAAGTGTTGGGCTTAAGTGATCACTTTTAGACTGTCAAGGTTTGAGTAACCTTAAAGGATGAATATTGTTTTATAACACATAATATAAAAAATATGTCTCTCATTGGTTTTACTTATGCATAAAGTACTAGTGTAATTATTACTAGACAAAAAAAACTTTTCATCCTGAAGAGAAATTCATTTGTTCTGATATATAGATCAATTATAATATTTTATTTCATGAAGTTTTACATTATTCCTCTTGCATTTTGAAACTTTATCTTGAATGAAATGAGAGATGTTTGTATTGAAAACCCTGTCAATTTTTTAATATGTTGACTTTGTTTCAAAACCAATTAATGGATTTATTAAAGTGATTTCAGCTAATTATATAGCAAGCATGCCACCCATTTAAAAAGTCATTATACCTCAAATATTAGCAATCATTAATTACTGTGCACACACTAGATGTCCAATTTATTTAATTTACATGCCTATTTGACTCACTAATATACTTGACATATTACTGTTGATTTTTTAAATGTGAAATCAAAATTATAGTCAGTTGAACCAAAGAATGCTTTACCATCTGAAGGAAATGTTTATTCAAAATCCCAGAAAAGAATCTAGAGAAAATTCAAAATATACTTTGAAGTTCTTGAGTGTATAATTTCAAATATGAACTGATGCTCTGAATATAATAGTATATTCTCTAAATACATAATGACATATTTTGCATTTAATTTTATATATGGCAATCTAGCTGTATTATATTGCTGGTCACTATATACATCATTGCATGTGATTAATATTTGAAACATAATTGCAAAAGTTACAAATCATACTTAAGATAGTTCATGCAGAGGAAATAGTAAATTTTACAATGAAAAGTTCTTAATTGTATTAATATCATTTCTCTTCAATTGTACCTACCTCAGAGAAAACTAGGCCAGGTATGTATCATATTCTTAAAAATTAAATTATAATAAAATTTAATGTGTATACAGCAAGAAAGTAATAAACAAAATACAATGTATAGATATCATTTAACATTTACATATTAAAGTACCTCCACTAGATAAATTAATATACTACCTGTTATGAAGAACTGATTTTGCATCATCCAAAATATCTTGATATATATATATATATCTATCTATCTATCTATCTATCTATCTATCTATATATATATATATATATATATCCCTAGTAGAGACTCATTTTTATTCTCCCAGCAGTCATTAATTGCCTAATATTACTTTGCTAGACCAACCTAATTGCTCACTACACTCTAAATTTTACCTTTGTCAAACAGTCTTCTCTTTTCAGGACTCCTCAATCAATATAGACTTTCTATATAACACTCATATGATTCTCAGGGCTGGAGAGTAGGCCAATATTGGAGAAGACACTATACACATAGGACAGAGGACTTGAGTGACTCTAGACAGACTTGACTTGAAATCCTCTTTCCTGTGCTTTAGCTTCCATGATTCCAGAACACAGTATGCCATATTCTAAGAGAGGAAAACAATTCACACTCTTCGGTATTATCTTTAATACTTAGTAGTGTTTGACTTTTAAATGGTTCTAAACCACTTCAACAGCAATATTTGCCCAAAGTACAACTTACTGACAAGCATGTGCTTTGTGTTTGCTGTCTTCTCTAGTCACACACCTGTTGTTTATATCCCCCTTGTCAGAATATTAAAAATGAGCATTGGTAATTGTCCAAACTCAAACTAGTGGGTAAAAAACTTGATGGCTAAGAAACATGATGGCTAGAGGATTGATGGCCCTTTTGAGGGCATATTCCTTTCTCTTGCTGCAATGCATGGCATGAGTCTACAGATGCCTTTCTCTTAGACTCAAGAGATACACAAATCCAACATCTTTTAATACTGAGTGCGTCCTTGGACATATACTTTCTTTATTTACAAATTTTGCTTAATTTCTCCTGTATTGATTGGTTATATATTACAACAGTTTAAAAGGAATGCAAACATATCTAAATTGAAAATGTCAGGAATTTCTAACATATCTTTAGATATCAATTTATCATGGTAAGTTTAGTGTCTTCTCATGCTTTCATTAGTCTCTCAAATTATGAGGTGATGAATGTTCCGTGTATTTTCTTAATTGAACAAATTCTATTTCTTTGTCCTATTAGCTTGAAAGACTGGTCAAAAACTAAAGTCTGAAGACCCACAGAGTCTGATAAAGCCTAAACTGGTAACAGCATTACCAGGTAACCTTGAGTTAATTATCACCTAGTGGAAAGCTCAACAGGGATCTTTGGACTTTCTTGGTATATAATGCAGTCCAATACAGCCCTTCTAAGCTATTCTACCAAGAGGAGGGTGGAGCCTTACTTGCTCTTGGGTTCCTGACACACAATGGCAAGTAGTGCTGTGGACTGAGCTACTGACGTATCCATTATGATAAGGAATGTTTCTCAGTAGTAGTAGACCTCAGCATTCCATTTAGATGCACTAGATTATGTACAGAAGCCATAGGTAAACACATTTTGATCAAGATTCAGGCAGTTATCTTAGCACTATATGCCCTGATCTTCAGCAAGTGACCATGTACCTTTTGACTATTGACCATTCCCTAATAGTACATTCTTTCAAAGTGAGAGATATTTTAGCAGACTTTTGCTTTTTAGGTACTTCAAAAATAAGTAACATTCACCCAAATATATCTACACAGTATCAAAAAACATCTTAGTCTCTTTGGAATTACCAACATTATTTTCAGAAATCCATACAAGCATGCCATTTGCCAAAAAATTAATACTGGACTCTTAATAAAAACATTTATTAAAAAATACCACCTCTATCTTCCTTAATAAATTATTGGCAAACAGTGTATTTGGGTGGGAATAATAAAATGAGAAACATCTCTATATATTAATCGATTTTGGCTCAGTGATTAATTTTTCTTCTATAAAACCTGTGGTTTTATAGTTTGTAATATCACAGTACACATTTAAAAGGAGATCCATCTCACCTACAAATATAGTGATTAATTTTATGTGTGTATAGTGTGCTTTAGTAATACCTCACCCAATTATTGTAAAGGTTCTTTTGAAGGTTTTCTTAGATCTATTTATTCTATATAATGTCTGTGAGTGTCTGACCAGTAGGCATGTGTGTATAACAAGTTCATACATGAAGTCTGTGGGAGGTGTGTGTGAAGAAGTTATCATATTACCTGCTATTCTAGTTGAAGATTATTTTAAACCATGATGTGGATGCTAGAAACTGATCCCAGGTGTTCTGTAAAGGAAATAAAGCATTATCAACCACTAACTCATCTCTCTACCTCCAGCCTATTCACTACTTCTTTCCGTTTATTTTCCATGAATAATGAAGTCTCATATGTTCTCTGGACATTTATTAGCTCAGAGCATCCTTCATAGGTGTACCTAATACACTGAGGTAAAACTTATTTCTATTTTTAAATGCCACTCCTCCAAAACTATTCTTCAGTTTGCTATCTAAGTTCTCTCTCTTCCTCTTAGTCTCTCTTGTTGGTAATCCAGAACCATTCCCTCAGGCAGATCAAAACAGGATACAGAATACTCTACTTTGTAAGTAAGGCAAGCATTTGAGGATAATAATAGAATCAATACAATAATCCCAAAGCCATAGAAACAGATAATCCCTCTTTAGTAATAGCATGTGCTTAAGGAAAATCAATAGACAATAAAAATATCTCCCTTGGTGGTGCACACTCTTCTATTCACTGTTGGTTTTGCTATTGTAATTCTGAATTTGGTGTGTGAGTCCGACATCCAAACCACTAAAGCAAACCCCTGCTTCACTCAATATAGCAAATGCTGAGATCAGAATTCCTGTAACCCAACAGCATTTGTGGCTTGCCTATCAAACATATAATTGTTTGGAAAGCTTGGCTACAAGGTTTAGATTACTAAGACCAAATCCAGACATTGTAATCAGCAAAGAACTAACTGAAAATATTGTTAACAGCATCCTCCAAAAGCAAGACCTTATTTATAGCAGAAAACTCCATCACTACTTTTGTGAGAAAAGAGCAGTGAGAAGGATTTGATTTAGCTTCTCACTTAAATGATTCTTTAATTATATTGGTCAATTTATTTGGGTTTGGTACATTTACAGATTTCAGAGATGCCAGTATCACATTTAATAACCCAAATAGAACAACAACAACAAAAAAGTGAAATAGAAACAACAAAAAACTAGACATACATCCACACACCAATTGAGCAAGCTTAGAACTGTGTTCAACATCTACAAACAGCTCAAAATAATTATAATGGAATAAAATTTAAAAAATAATGATTTATATCAGTCACCTAGGTATTAATTTATGAAGGATAATCCAGACAGATCTCTCTGAGTGTTTGGTCTATTGGCCATCATGTTGTTCCTAGGCCAAGACCTCTTGTTCATATCAGAGTCTCCTGCAGACACTAAGACCAGCACAGTTACACAGGAGATTGCCTGGATATTGTCTTCAGTTTTACTGTGCCTTTGAATTTGAACACTTGGATATAGTTGAGCTCTTTCATCAACTAGGCTACAATGCTGGGATACCTGTTCTTTGTTACGTTATAGATTTTTACATAATGAAATAGCCTGAAAAGAAACATGGAAAAAATATTTTTTAAAAAGCTAATGAAAACTGCCAGGTTCCTTCTACTGACTGTAGTGATTATTTAAACATTAATGCACACAGCAAATGGGGTTTTGTCACCTTTGTGGTTCTGTTCAGTGCCTTCAGAGTGAATGTAGAGGTTCCACAGTTCTGAGAGTGCACTGGGTGGCTAAGGTTGGCTTTCTCCTTCCTCAAGCCTAGACATGGGTGCGTGATATACAGTCAATGCTCACTCCATCCTGATATGATAGTGGAAGAGCATACAGTGAGCAAGTGATGCTTGTTCTCCATCCATCAAGTAGTTCCACAACTCCAGGGTCAAGTTCGTGTTGTCCCTCTGTAAGTTGCAGCACCAGCATAAATGCTCGTGCTTAACTACCAAGAAGCCCAATACCTTTTTCTAGACCAAGAGATGCACAGAATCCTACTATCAACAGCCATTTTGAAAGCCTCTTAGAAAGAATACCATTCTTTATAGTCTTCTACTATTCCCACCCTTAAAGTGTGACCTCCATTCTCAGTCTCCAGCTGCTACAATCACAACTTTGCCTCCTCTTCAGCTATAAATAATACCCATAACCCCCTAAACTATCAGTTTATTCTGCGTGACATCGTAAGTTTAAATCTACCCTCTTAGTCCTAGAAATATAAGAGTTCATTGTCATAAAAGACATGCACCTCATAATTTCAAGACAGTTTAAAATTTCTATTATTCTAAAGATACTATTAGGCTAAGTCATTTTAATATTTTTCTAGCTAATGACTGTATAAGGAAATGTGAGCACCAAAAGTTTCAAAAATTCTTATTTCTACTTGTTTTCTTTTGTCCATTATCATGAGAAATGATTAGTATGTGTGTTGTTGTTGTTGCTGTTGTGTTGTATGTGCACCATATGTACCTACAGACAATAAGAGAACCTTTGGGTTTTGAGGCAGGGTCTCTCACTGGTTTCTGATTCTTTAAGTAGGCCCTAACATTTGGCCATTGAGTTACAGAAACCTGTCTATGTCTGCCTCTTTTTTTCCACAATATCAGCATTCCAAATTTGAGCCATCCTAATTGACATTTATAAATTGGACAATGTTCCTTTGTTTCCTGAAAGGAGATATAGTACCAAATGAAATATTTTTCTCAGCCTTCATTAAAAAATGTTTCTTTCATGGTATAGAACAAAAACTTTATCCCTAAAATTTTAAGGTCACTCAAAAAGTAAATGAGCTTAAAACTTATGTCAAAACATAAAAATAATAGTGATATAGTTGGATGAATTAACAATATTAAATTAGGTTGATAGTGATGAGATAGATATTGATATTTATTCAGAATATTAGACTCACCAAGATAGGAAAGATGTTTTCTTCAAGTTTGTCAAATAGAAATAGCCAAGTTACTATGAATATAACATTTATATAATTCCTGATTATTTGTGGTTCTTTTTCTGTATGTAGTTTATTTTATTTATGTGTAATAATAGAAATGTGTATGTAAAAAAAGAAATATAATAAAAAAGAAAAAGTAATATTTGTGATATTTTGACCAACTTTTGAATTTCAGTCTCCACTGAAAAGGTGTTTAAATTCACTTTTTATCTAATTTATTTAACAGGGTCTCTCTCTACTGGGCTAATCTGCAACATAACCATTACTATTCTCCACGAGATTAATGCCTCATAGTATTTATGCTACTGTGCATAGTAGCTCAGAAAAATTATTCAAGTTATTCAACTCAAAATGGGTTTGGAGAATTTAGCTTACTATGAAAACTTTGCAATCAATAAGTTTTTCCATACTTTACTATTCTGCCCTGTGGTGAAATGACTTGAATGCCTTTGCCCGACAGACAGCCCCTTAACTCTTGGAACTATAAGGAGTGAAATAAAGGACTTCCATGTCTCCAAGTATCAATGTATGACATCCTAACATCAAATTGTCCTTTTGGGTAAGGGATGTAGCTTAGTGTTACTATGCTTTCTAGTGTATATGAGGCTTAATGTTGATTTTTCATTATCCCCAAACCCCACAAATTCAACTACAACAGATTCTGATATGACTGTCTGTGGAGATAATCTTTTGCATATGGTGTGAAGGTGTGTCTTTATCCTTCCTCACTAGCAGCAGGCACCTTCTGATTGGTTGAATAAAGACCTGCCAATAGCTAGGCAGGAGAGGATAGGTGAGACTTCTGGGAAGAGATAGAAACTCTGAAAAACAATCAGGCACAAAGGATTCACCAGCCAGATACGGAAGAGTTTGACAATCTTGGACTGAGTGAAAGGTTATAGGCCATGTGGCAAACGTGGGCTACAATAAAAAAGGTAATTAAGTTATATGATCTAATTGGGAGGTAGCCAGATCAGGCCTAAGCTTTAATAAACAATAATGTTTCTGTACCGTTATTCAAGAGCTGCCAAATCAAGACAGTCTGACAATATTTGGTCTACTGAATATGGAGAGGAAATACAAGGTAAGGGCCTGTTAAAAGTTCCAGAAGAGAGGGGAGCAACAAGTACTTTCCAGAGTCAAATGCAGTTTCCTAGCAGGGGTTGGGATGAGGGAAGTGGGAAACCGTTGAGATGCCCAGTGTGCCGGCAGACTCCTCCTAGAGCCATTGCTGTGCCTCAAAGTCAGCTACCAGGCTCACGAGTGGGGGCTGTGAGTAGAGGTTGAGGAGGAAACCTGCTGCCTCAAGCACTTCCCAGCAGCAGCTTTCACAGAAGGGTATCGAATGATCAATTTAAAATTACACAAGAATTCATTGTTTTTGAGTTAAAGGCTAAATAGAAACAACGTTGAAATATGTCCAAGAATTTTTTTTCATGTCACTAATCAATCAAATCATAAAAATTAATATATCATGCGTTGTTACTCTGTATTCCCACCTGACACATAAATATGAGAACAAGAGTTAGAGACATTAAATTTCATCCTGTTTATGAATGAATATAAATGATTTTCTTTTATCATGAAAAGGCTAATTATCCAAAATAAATCTATGATGGCATAATTTCTACCTTTAAACAATTATTTAGTTATACATGATTTAAACTTTGGAGAATATCAAACACATATATTTCCTTCAGTTATTGAATTTTACTAATTTCTTTAAAAAGATATATGACAATTTTAGCAAGGGTGCTTTTGATATGTTTTATTTTAACACGCATTGTGGATTATATTTTTGTACTACAAGTCTAGAATCAGGATCAAGGTGTCAACAATAGTGGGTTCTGATAATGTCTTCTCTTAGGTAGGACATGGTTAGTGCTGGTGACACCATGTGGCTCCAAGATGATAGTGGGTTCTGATAATGTCTTCTCTTAGGTAGGACATGGTTAGTGCTGGTGACACCATGTGGCTCCAAGATGAGAGTGGTTTATTGGTTCTGATAATGTCTTCTCTTAGGTAGGACATGGTTAGTGCTGGTGACACCATGTGGCTCCAAGATGAGAGTGGGTTCTGATAATGTCTTCTCTTAGGTAGCACATGGTTAGTGCTGGTGACACCATGTGGCTCCAAGATGAGAGTGGGTTCCTTGTTATCTTTTACAAATATACTTGTTTATAAATACTACATGTTTTGTTATAAACATATTCTAGTAGTAAGATTTTAGCTAAAGAAACAAACACATCTTCTGCTCACTGGAGCCTACTCTGTCACAGGTCTCCAGTTTGTGTGTGTGACAGCCACAGCTTTGGTTTCCCTCCCAACATCCTCTCCTATCCAGTTCTGCCTCTATTTTCTCTTCCACTGTCTATTCTATTTCCCTTTCTGAGTAAGATCCACAGAGGGCCTCCCTTAGGCCCTCCGGATTACTTACCTTCTTCGGGTCTGTGAATTGTAGTATGGCTATCCAGTAATATATAGCTAATATCTGCTTCTAAGTGAGTACATACTGTGTGTATCTTTCTGGGCCTGGGTTACCTCACTCAGGATGATTCTTTCTAGTTCCATCCATTTGTGTGTGTGTGTGTGTGTTTGTGAGACAGAGAGAGAGAGAGAGAGAGAGAGAGAGAGAGAGAGAGAGAGAGAGAGAGAGAGAGAGACAGAGACAGAGAGACAGAGAGACAGAGAGACAGAGACAGAGACAGAGACACAGAGAAGGACAGAGAGAGAATGAGACTGAGATTATTGGTATGTGAGTGAAGATGTTCCTGAAAACCAGAGACATCAACCTTCCTGGATCTACAGTTTGAAGTGGTTTTAAACTGCCCATCCTGGGTGATTGGAACTATCCGATCCTTTCTTTTAAATGCACTGCACTCTCTTAAACACTGAGCTGTCTCTCCAGACCCTAATGTTGATGGCCTTTGCCTGACAGAAAAGCACAGATAGTTAATTCCAATTTTCTTTTGTTAAAATCCCTACCTATGCAGTCCCATGACTATCTTTTCCTGATTGCAAGCATTTTCCTGAGCCAACTTCTTCATCACAACTGTTAAACAGCCTTTTTCATGTTATTGTCTAAGGATCTTTAAAAAAAAGTCACAACTGTTTCTTTGTTATTGTCTAAGAACCAAGAAAGTTATATTTGAGAATTAAGCATAATCCTGCTAAACACCTTTCATTTTACTTAATCCCACAATCCAGACAGCTTTTGACTTGGTTGTGTTCTTTGTTCCTATTTCTTTCAAATACAACTTTTCATAACTCTCAGGGTCTGTATTTCTTCAGCTGTGAGGTCATCACTATTAAAAAACAACAGAGATAAGGAGGTTTAAACTTCTAAGATTTTAAAGATTAATAACATTTTTAATTTTTCAAGGACTTTAAAATTTATGTGTCTGAGTGTAAGATGTGATGTAGAGTGCACTTCACAGCTCTTTCATGTAGAGCACCTAAATGTCATAGCAAGATGAAGTCCAAATCTTTGAAGTCTTTATTAGGATTTTTGGCTTCCTAGTCTTTGAAAACAGTAAAAATAGACCAAAAGAAATCTATCATTTTTGTTCTTTCTATTTTATGTTTTAAAATATACATTAGACTATTGAAAATTAGATATTTATAAATTGGGCTTTTTTTTATCATGAGCTGACACTTTAGTAATATTAAAGTGCCTCTCTTTGTTTCCTGTTATCATATTTAATTTAAATTCTATTTTGTAAAATTTTTGACAGATATTTTAATTTATAAGCTATGCATGTCTTTAAGTTTATTTTTGACAGATTATTTTATTCCAAAATTGTATATTGGTTAAAATTTATTTTATCTATTCATTTATTTAAAGATTTGTTATGCTGGGGATTGACTCAAGGCCTAGGGTTTGCTAACTAATCCCCTACTACAGTGTCACATTGTGAGCTTAAGTCTTTAGATTTATTTATTTGTTTATTACTTTGTATTGATGAAAGGTATTAAAAGTTGGTTTTACTCATCTGAGACTTTGGTTAATTTTTGTTTATATACCATTGAAACAATTTGACTTCATGTGGCAATGTGTAATTACTTTTGTAGTTCCCACTTTTTCTGTTTTTTGTTGTTGTTGTTGTTGTTGTTTTTGTTTTTTGTTTTTTCTTTTTTGGCTCAACTGAGTACTATATTTAGAGACTGTCAGTCTCCTCTGTTGTTAGAGCTTTTAAAGTTTATTCATATATTTATAGACTTCTATTAATGCTTTTATTACCATGGTGTTATTTGAAAAAGCATTTTAGCATTTCACATATAATATATGGTTTTTTGAGCAACACATTCATGACAGTTATTATTACTGTTTATAATACGAATGCCTTCTTCTACTGCTCCCTTCTGTTTTTACAGACACTACCTATTTAAACCTAAGAAAATATACTGTGCACCACTGTATCCATTAGGTTTTCCAAAGGGAACAGAACTCATAAGCATAAATTTCTTTTGGTAATTTACATGCTGTGCTATTGCCTAGTCCAACAATGGCTATCTCTTGCCGGAAAGGCCAAGAACCTAGTTGCTCAGTCCACAAGTCTGGGTGGGAAGCTACTAAAGTAGCATTGAGTTGCCTCAGCAGCAGGAGAAATGACAGACTTACCAGTGAGAATGAAGAAGGCAGTAGAAAAGCAAAAGGCTTCTTCTTCTGTATTACAAATTTAAGATGGCTCTTCCTATCTCTAGTGTGCCAGTCAAGAAAATCCCTCTTGGTATGCCCAGCTGCTTGGCCTTTACTTGATATCAGCAAATGTTAGGGGGGAAAGTAATGGACTAATTTTCATTAGCTACCACAAGTCCACCCCTTGTCATCTTGATGAACAACCACATCTCCTTATGTCAAGCTTAATCTCCAAGTAAAAACGATAATACCACTAATCAATACTTTTAAAGAAATGAACTACAGACTTGCCTATAGGCAAATTTTATGAATACAATTTCTCAGTTGGTGTGAATTTTCTAAAATGACTCTTGTGTCTCAAAATGACATAAATATAGCCAAAACGCATGACTATAGTGGCAATACAAGTTAGACTTGAAAGAAAAAAAGAAGGAGGAATTGCGTAGTGAACCAATTTTTTTTCTATTGACACTAACAAGTCAAAAGTGAGCTGCATGGAAGAAGCTGAAGCTGTGAACTCTGCTCACTGTAAGTCCTATGCTTGTAAGTGAATGTAAAGAGATGAGTCCATCTATATAGGTGAAACTGCAGAGTCAATGGAATAGGACAATGGATATATATCAGGTTCAGACAGATGAATGGAAAAACAAACAATTTTAATTAAATAGGCAATGTAAGTAATGAGACTAGGCTAAGCTAAAACTCCAGTGACATTTCTGAGTTTATTGTTTTGTTTTGTTCTGTTTTCCTTTGAGAACACATGTGTAGTGAGAATTTAGGTCAAGTGCAGTCCATCATCACCATCACATTACTAAGAATCCACTTTCTGTGGGATACAGGGGAGGCAGTTTTGCACTTTTCTTTGTCTGGATTGTTTGTCATACCTTAGGCCATGTAATATACTTGATATGATTTTGATAAATCTATATCTCCCACCAGTATCAATTCATTCTGACAAATTACAGAATGTCACCCTGCTATACCCTGTAATAAGACATTTTTAGTCTTTGTTTTAAGACAGGTGGTGCTGTCTCCATATTCACCCAGGTGCACAGTCATCTTCAATCCTAACAATATAGTCAAAGTTGATTTTTAATTGGACTCTCTCTGGGCAATATACAGTTATACTACATAATATAGAGCAATTTATACTTTAACTTCATCATAGCACTGGAATCACTAACATAAACATTCACTATGAATTGTTAAATCTGGTTTCCTTCTGCAAGAGACTGGAACACAAGCTTTGAACATAAATGTTATTTTTTATTATGATAGTCTTTGAATATACTTTTCTAAAGAAGGTTTGAAAAAATCTGATGTCTAGATTTGAGTGTGAGCAGAAAACATTGTTTTGGTCAATTATAATAAAAAATAATGTTGCTATATTTTAATATTCCTTATAATAAAAGAAAATGAAAATTAAACTGATAAGCCACTTTTCATCACCTCTAGTTTTCCTAGGTTCAAACGTAGTCATTCATTTATTGATTGATTGGCAGATTAGTTTGTCTGCATTGTGTGCTTTAACTCATCTTAATTTTATTCACTAAAAGATACCTAGCCATGAAAACCTACATAAAAGTATTATACAGACAGAGCAGGTTATAATTTTTGTGTGTATTTGTTGGTGTCAAGGGAACAACAGAGTTACTGCTCTTCTGAAAGAATAGGTATGAATAGGAAAGAAAGAAAGAGAGCTAGACCTAGAAAGTTTTTTTGAAGTACATCAAAAGAAGGTGCTTGATAAAATGTACTATTTTTTTATAAATTTATTTTAAAGCTTTCATTCTTTAATTCTTTTTTTATCCTCTCTGTTATGTGATTTTGGGGTGAGAGAATGGTATCTGAATTGTATCTCTAGCCCTGGGATGAGACATGACTTTCTGAGCTACCAGGAAGGTAACACATCACTGTATGACAAGAATCTTCTGTTAAAGAGCAAGTTATGACATTGCCCCATCCCCAAATGTTAATCCAAATAGACCTGTCAGTCATCTAGACAGGAAATACTCCCTCAGGAAATCTGCCTGTCACAGATAAGTTTAAGAAATAATATAAAATCTGTATATAGGTTAAGTTAGTTCAATGGTTATGAATGGTCCTTTGCCCATTCTTATCCATTAAAAGCATTTTATTTATTTATTCATTTTACATCTCAATCATAGCCCTCTCCCTTCTCTTCTCTGAGTCCCTCTCTGCAAACCCTCTTCTGCTCCTCAGAAAAGGGAAGTTCCACACCCCCCTCACTTAACCAGCCACAACACAAAGTTGCATCAGGATTAAGCATTTCCTCTTGCACAGTCCTGGAAAATCATCCCCACCAGGGACAAGGGAAGGGAAAGCATGCAACAGATTCCATGTCAAAGACACTTAAAGAAATGGTGAATGTCTTGGTCAGGGAAATGCAAATCAATTTGATTCGGATCTTACACACTTCAGAATGTCGAAGATCAAAATTCAAGTAGCAGCACATGCTGGTGAGTATGTGAAGAATGAGGAACACTCGTCAATTGCTGGTGTGAGCGCACACTTCTACAACCACTTTAGAAACTAGTGTGGCACTTTCTCAGAAAATTGAGAGTAGCTCTACCTCAAGACCCAGATTTACGACTCCTGGCCATATACGCAAGAGGTACTCCACCATAAAAGTATTTTTTAAACCCTAGTATTTAAATATTCTCAGCTCCCATATTCTGAGAATGTTTCCTCTTTTTAATGGTCACTTTGGTCATTGTGTAACAGTGCCTCCTGCTGCTCTATAATAAACTCTCTCTCTCATACTTCTCTGGTCCTCTAAATTTACTTACTGGGAATCACAAGGACCTGTAAGTCAAATGGAGCTCAAAACAAAATCTTTACAAAAATTGCTTAAAAACAGTTGATTCACAAAGTGTATCTGTAATTTAACATGTTTCACTTGCTGAGGAAAGTTGAACAATTAAAATCTATTAACAAATTCTATTTATCTCCCATAAATATTGAATAATAATAGGCCAAGTTATCTATGTGAGCTTTTATTCTATCTAGCATATTTCTATTGTCATACTATTATCATCAACTTTTGAAATATATCTATTTTTCTGGATATGACATGGTCGTTGGCATCTTAGAGCAATAAGAATCTTTGTCATTAGCCATGAAAGTGAAATGAGCAAAATATGGCTAGACCCCTGTTAATACCTATGGTCTGTGAATACTCCCTAGCAGAAGGAGAAGGTGGAAGGTAAGAGCACCTCACATATGAATCTTTCCACGAGTCCTTCCTGCTTCCCACATGCATATGGTCTTGTGTAGTTCAAGAACACATACCTGCTAGAAAGGTAACAATAGTGAGGGGTTTTTCAGAGACAGGTGCTTTCAATCAACCACAGTTCTGTTCATTTCCCATCACTTATACACGTATGAGCATTCTCAATATACTAATGGCATGTAGTTTCTCTACATGCATGAACAAATAGACATTTGCTCATATCTGAACAAAAACACTATCATTATATTGTACAATATATTAACTACAATTATTTATTTTTAATAAATAAGTCACTAACACTGAGTAGGTTCAGTGACCAGAATTAAAATCCATTGAACCCTACCTAAGAAAGACTGAATAATATAGAAATATATAGGGAAGAGAGAACAAAAAGAAGATTAGTGAATCCACTACTCAACTTAATGCCTTAATTGTCACTCACAAGGTTATTTTAATTCACTGATATTGAATTTTGTATATAGATGCAAAATAAGTTTAATTTTAGATACAGTGGTATAGAATTCAAATGTAAGATTATTCCTCACACACATTATATATATTTCTACTCTGATATGAGGTACTGTACCAATATAACTCAATTATAATACAAGGTTTACTTTCAGTGCCTTGAAAGTGCTATATTAGGCTGTTTAGGATAAATAAGTTACACAATTTAATTGTTAGTTCATCAAATAATGGTCATGTCAATTAAAAGTCTGTTTTTATCACAAGAATATACATCTTAGGTGCAACAAATAAATATGATTCTATAGAAAGATAAAGTAAAATAGTTATGTCAGTTTTTCAAAAAACCTCAGACGCCCACAGAATATGGCATTAAAGATATTTTTATTATTTTAAAGATTCATTGACAATAAGACAGGTTTACTCATAGCAACACCCAGCCTACCTCAAAGAAGATGATGAACATCAAAGAACCGCCTTATGGAGATGGCTTCAAATGTGTCAAACAAGCCATAGGGCAAAATGTCCTCATTTCTACCACAGACAGAATTTTGTCTAAAAAAGGGCAAGCTTGGATGGAGGCAGAGTCGTTGGACAAACTCTGCCAAGACAGGATAAGCAAGCCCTCAGTAGTTCCTGTCTCATAAATATTTCTGTCAGATGTATTGGAGCAAAAGGCTGAAGATGATGCTCCAACATTATAGAGAGTTTTGTGTGACTGCTCAGGTAGCAAACTGTCTCTGTCATCTTCTCGTTTGAGAAGCTTCTATACTCAGGCAAACAAGTTTATTCCTTCTCAAGTTTCTGATGAGGTTGAAAACCAGATAGGTTAGTGTTATAATGAAGCTTAATAGTTTAGGAGTTAAGATATATTCAGGTCTAGATAGATGTTTTAATTTGATAATGACAAGATATGATAGATATTGATTTATATTCATAATTCTAGATGTATGAAGATAGGAAAAATGTTTTTTTTTCTTCAAGGCTGCCAAATACAAATAGCCAAAACACTAAAAATATAACATTTATATAATTCCTGATTGTTTTTGTGGTTATTCTTGCTGTACATAGATTATTGTTCATAGGTGTAGTAATATAAATGTATATGTAAATATAAAAATATTTAATTAAAAAAAACAACAAAAACCATTTTTAGATGTGACAATAGATAAAAAAAAGTCAGTGAGTAGGAAGGTAGAGATGTTCTCAGAGGAGACTGAGGACAGGATCATGATCAGAATTTATTGAACAAAAAGTTTTTTTCTCAATAAAAATAAATAAATAAAATAATACAAAAGTTTTTAAAAATTAGGGAGAATCTCACTAGATTCAAAACGTTTATGCTTAATTTTAGATTGTCCTAAAAGTAACATTAAATCATAATTATAAAAAACATAGTCAAGGTGAAAACATGTCAGATACCATGTTATAATTTAAATAGATCATAATGTAGGGCTGAAATTATTCAGAAAGGGTCAGAAAAGTGGCTGAGCACATAGGGGTACTTGTTTGAAGGCCTGATATTTTGAATATAATCCCTGCATACCACAATACAGTGGGAGAAGTCCAAATTAAAAGCATTGAACTCTGACCACCACATGCCTGCCATAGCATATACAAGTGTGCACACACAAATGCACACACAAACACATTATTTTAAAATGAACAACAAAAATACCTATTATTAATTATTCACTGGTTAATTGATTCAGCTAATTTTTAAAAAGGAAGCATGGTAATACAAGAATATAATAATACAATAAGTAAATAAAGCAATTAGCAAGTATAATAAGACAAATCTAAACAATTATAGCTTTGGAGGAATATGAGAGGGAAATGTAAATAAATGAGGCTTGTGGACATATTTAGCAATTTTCTTTTTTATTAATTTTTTGCAGATACATTTATATTATTGCATATATATACAATAAACTACCTACATCAAGAATAACCACAAAACAATCAGGAATTTTATAAATGTTACATTCATGGTGTTTCAGCTTTTTGTATTTGGCAGCCTTGAAGAAAACATCTTTCCTATCTTGGTGAATCTAGAATTCTGAATGAAAATACATATCTATTAATCTCATCATTATCAACTTAAAACATCTATCTAGATAAAAAAAATCTTAACTCTGGTCCAATTTATCTGACAGACATATTTATGAGGCAAGAACTATTGAAGACTTGCTTACTCTATCTTGGCAGAGTTTAGCAGTCTGCTCTGCTTGCATAGCGAGTAATGGTCAATTTTCATTTTTATTTTAAAGTGATATAGAATTACCATGGGGACTAACCTTTGGATTTTTCTGTGAGGGAGGTTCTAGATTCTATAAAATAAGTAGAAAGTCCAACCATGAATATATATTGTCATTTTATAGGGTAAGACTTTGAATGAATAAAAGGAAGTGAGTTGGAGGTAGAATTCCTCTGGCTGCACTGTGTTCTATTATTTTTCTTCCCACCCCCCATGCCTTACCTGCCCTGATTGACGAAACCTCAGAATGCAAGTCCAAATATACAACTTCTTCCTTAAATTGCTCTTGTCAAAGTAATGACACATGAAGATTCTTCATAAATATTGTAGCGAGGTATGAAAAAACTCTAGCAATAAAGGTGACCCCTTGATCAGCAAGTGTTCGGAAGAGCTTTACTGGAAAAGTGCAGAAAAGTTTAGAAATTTGGGTTAGAAAAACCATAGGAATCTGTAAGATAAAGCATAACAGGACATTCTAATGGACCAAGATGTTAAGAGAAACATGGACAGTGGAGCCCTGGCTTATGAGGAATATGGAGGGAGCAAGGAAATGAGTTAGAAGTCATGCATGCACAGAATCCTGTAATAGTCTGCCTGTATTCTGAACACTCAAGTAATGGTGAACTTAAAATTAATGAGCTGACAATTTCAAAGCATTATTTCATCCATACTGTGCCATGGTTACTTCTCATGCTCATTAGAAGATGAAAAGTGAGCCACACACACCCAGGCACACACACACACACACCTGAAAGAAGCAACCAACTACAAAGGGCTACACTTTAGCATCTTCATGACATTTTTCTGGACTCTCTTCAATAGCTTACTATCTGGATGACTGAACTCTATCTATCGTTCTTTGTTTCTTTCTTTATTTTCCTCTTTTTTTTTATAGGGTGCAAGAGTGCATGAGTAAACATGGGAGGAACAGGAAACAAATATGATTGGGGTACATTGTTCAAAATTCCTAAATAATCAATAAAAATATTATTTTGAGATGCATTATTCACAAAAGAATTTTTTAATTTAAAAATGTTGCCTGTAGAGTCAATGTTCATATTCCTAACAACAAATAAAACTTGGTGGTTAAAAAAATAAGCAAAGACGGTTCACTAAGGACCAAAAGTGTGTGACCTCTGAATTTAGTTTCATTAGTCCTCTTGACTCTTAACCTTGAACAATGCTGTTTCATAAACAGTAGATAACTTTGCCTACAATGGAGATTCTTTAAGTCAAGAAAAGTGAAGTTGATGATACTTATACACTTTTAAATTTTTATTCAATCTCTAAAGCTTATTATAGATTATATCCTTTGAATGATATAGTGTCCCAACTATAGAATCATATAGCTTGTCAAAATAATAATGCTTAAAAGTCCATCTCCTTCTCTGCAATCAAACATGATTTGATCTAAAGTACTCATCCCATCTATGTGTACATAATATACTTCACAGTTGCTCATTCTGACATGCCTGGAAATTCTGATCTGCAGTAGAATTTTTTTGTTTTTTTGTTTTTTTTCTGAGAGGAAATCACTGGAGTGGGTGGGAGTTTGTCAGAGAACTATTCAGTAATTGTCTGGCACCTTTAGCTGTCTCTCCTTGCTAATGACAATTTTACTTATCATTATAATCCTATATTATAAACCATGTCTTAACTTCCCGATTTATTATATTTATAAACTGTTGAATGGAGATTATATATTGAATAAATAATATGGCAGTGCGATTAATCTTGAATAAAACTGTAAAAAAATCATAGTAGTTTTATTTATTTATCAAGAAGATAGACAGAAAATAAATATTCTGATACTAAAGCTACTACATTTGGAATTGTGGCACCAAAATCAATTGAAACTCCTTTTTATAAATAATACTGAGTTTCCTAGGAAGTCTATGGATAAACTTTCAAGAAACAGTGATGAAGCATGTTAGAATAAAATAAAAGAGCAATAAGAAATTAGATACTGTCAGTGCATATTGGAAAGCAGTACTCACATCTTTAATTTGTGTAAGAAACTTCTCCAAATTAATAAGAAAAGATCAAATTAAAAATATGTGAATAGGAATTTTACAAAATTCACAAACAGGCTGGTATTTTAGTTGAGAAATACAAAATTGCCTAGTATGCATAGATAATAGAAAAAGTGCAGAACAAAAATTGTGAAACTTTCCTTGCCCACCACATTCTACATGACTTCAGCATTTATAAGACTTGAGAATAAAGGCAGGACAAAGACACATACACACAAAGAAAATCTAGGATGGAGTTGACTGGGATCACTGATGGAGATGCCACATCACCCCAGAAGTGCATGAGTTTATTATATACAGTTGAACTGGGAGTTGTGACTATACATATGGCTAAACAAAGAGGCAGGTTTATTACATGTTGCTACATAAAGTTTAAATCATGACAATAGGATAATTTTTTTCCTGGGGGAAGTTTTCAATTTATAAACATGGTGGGGGGAAGAAAGCTACCATGGACATTTTCTTCACATACTTTCTTTCTTTTTTTTTTTTTTTTATTAATTTATTCTTGTTACATCTCAATGTTTATCCCATCCCTTGTATCCTCCCATTCCTCCCCCACCCATTTTCCCATTATTCCCCTCCCCTATGACTGTTCCTGAGGGGGATTACGTCCCCCTATATATTCTCATAGGGTATCAAGTCTCTTCTTGGCTACTTGCTGTCCTTCCTCTGAGTGCCACCAGGTCTCCCCCTCCAGGGGACATGGTCAAATGTGAGGCACCAGAGTACGTGAGAAAGTCGTATCACACTCTCCACTCAACTGTGGAGAATATTCTGACCATTGGCTAGATCTGGGAAGGGGTTTAAAGTATACCTCCTGTATTGTCCTTGGCTGGTGCCTTAGTTTGAGCGGGACCCCTGGGCCCAAATCTGCCTATCATATTGTTCTACTTGTAGATTTCTAGGACCCTCTGGATCCTTCTACTTTGCTACTCTCCAATGCTTCTCTCATTTAAAGTCCCAATAGAATGTCCTCCCCTCTGTCCCAGTTTTCTGGTAATCCTCAAGACCCAGCTATTCCACTCCTTGGAATATACCCAGAAGATGCTCCAGCACACAACAAGAAAATTTGCTCAACCATGTTCATAGCAGCCTTATTCATAATAGCCAGAACATGGAAACAGCCTAAGTGTCCCTCAGTAGAAGAGTGTATAAAGAAACTGTGGTACATATACACTATGGAATACTACTCAGCTATTAAAAACAAGGAATTCCCGAAATTTGTGGAAAAATGGATTGAGCTAGAAATGATCATAATGAGTGAGTTAGCCCAGAAGCAGAAAGACTCAAATGGTATATACTCACTTTTATCTGCATACTAGCCCAAGGGGCATGTTTTACATACTTTCAATATTCAGACTGAGACTAGAGAAAGGCTTTGTCATCCCTATGAGACTGACCTGGGGGAAGGCATTGCCCCTTTCATGGCACCAAGTTATTGGTACTTGATATGATATTACTTGAGTCGAACTAATACATTTTAACTCAGGACTACACTGATGCCCTACAATATTTCCAAATTGTCATCTGACTGTTAGTAAAGTGTACAGTATGATCACTGTACAGGTGAAAATAGGGTACCATTACATATCTTTCATTGAGAAAAGCAATAGCAAAAATTATGTCATACTGATTGTAATTACATAATTGATGAACTGAATACCAAAGTATACACAGTACTTAAGAAAATAAGCAAAAGGTTGATATTTCCAAAATATTAACCACTGCTTCCTGAGACTCAGTGATTAATTTACTACATATATAGTCAAGGGAAAATCACACACGAAAGTTTCAGATTAGAAAAAACCAACTTATGTGGAGCCAAATGTGTGATTGTCATAGGAAGTAGTATACAGCACTTGATTCTTGGGTGAAATAAGTAAATGATTAAAAAATAGTGATAAATCTTGCTTGGCCATGGTGAATGATATCTGTGATGTGCTCTTGGATTTGATTTGCAAGTAGTTTGTTGAATAATTTTGCATCAATGTTGATGAGGGATATTGGTCTGAAAGTCTCTTTCTTTGTTGGGTCTTTGTGTGGTTTAGGTATCAAGGTGCCTATGGTCTTACAGAATGAGTTTGTTAATGTTCCTTCTGTTTATATTTTGTGGAGGTTTGAATAGAATTGGTATTAGCTCTTTTTTGAAGGTCTGGTAGAATTTTGCACTACTGAGTACAAAACATAAACATAAAACACTTGCCATATAATTTATTTTATGTAATGTTTAAATAAAAAATATATCCACACTTTTATGATAGAGTCATTGAATTAAGGTTTAAAAAATAGACACAATAGAATGAACAAATATTACAAATGATTATTTATTAGATTGGGTTATATTTTGTCATCTATATAGTCTAACCATTGCTGTCTGCATACTCAAGAAGCTGAAAACTTAATAACTGCTCTGTCCACAAAGTTGGATGTCCCAAAATCCCAATGTCACACTGAAGGCCTAGAGGTCTCCTGGAGTGGAGCTGGTATTTAGTCCATATTGGAAGGCTAAAGAAGCTGTTGTCTGATGGCCAAATCAATAAAATAAATAAATAAATAAATAGATGGCTTGCCAGCAATAAGAACAGAAGCAGCTCTGTTTTTCTCTTAGGTTTATTTATATATGAATTATGGCTGTGAGTTGTGGACCACTCTTGGGGAAGTGTTTATTCTTAGCTAATCCTTTCTGGAAACACCTTTACATATACCTATTTTTTATGTTGTTTCTAGATCAATCAAGAAAATCATCACAATTAATCATCACAGTGTCTATTGGCAAATTATAGGAAAAAGCAGAGGTGTAAGGAAAAGCTTTTACATCATTTTGTACACACACATATTATATATATATATATATAGATATAGATATAGATATAGATATAGATAGATAGATAGATACATAGAGAGAGAGAGAGAGAGAGAGAGAGAGAGAGAGAGAGAGAGAGAGAGCTGGGGAGATGGCTGGGTGGATAAATTATATGTCATGCAACACTGGAAATATAAGTTAGAGTCCCAACACCCATCTGCAACTCCAGTGTGTGGGGATACCAGAAGACAGGAACACATTCACTAATTCCTCTTACTGAATCAATGAACTCCAGAAAAAGCAAGAGAACCTATATGAGAAAGTCAACTAAAGAACAATACAGGACATCTGATGCATACATTGGGCATTCCCGAAAGAAACACATATGTGCATACACTTACATGACTATATACCTGTATCAAATTTACACATAAAAAGAAAAATCAGTATAGTTTTAAATCTGAGGTCTAAGTAGTAAGCACTTTTGTTCAGACTATATAAATAAATTGATATATGAATGTATTTCTAATGTGTGTATGAACTCACAAACATGAATTTACATATACAATAAAAGACAAAAAAAGAAATACATGAAAAATTTTAGATCTCAGTTGTGGTCAGTTAAATTTATATCATAATTATATCATCATGCCATTTTATGTCAATTCAGGTGGCAATATTAGAATACTAATTGTTGTAGAGTATGAGAGAAACTGAGACCATATTAATATTTCTGTAGGTTGTAGAAGTTTCCAAACCATGTTAAGAAAAATTAAGCATTATTATATTACATTATATTATATTATATTATATTATATTATATTATATTATATATGGATCACCATTTCTGTATTTAAAGTATTTAAACTATGTTCATTTATAAGGTAATACACACAAACATTAGTTTTCTCCTTCTACCTTGCAGGTACCAGGGATGGAACTCATGTCCTCAGGCTTCTACATTTTGTGTTGATGAGTGAGTCCATATTTGTATTTTTGTATTTTAGAATGATGGCATATGTGACAGACATGCAAAAAGATATACAGATACTGATAAGCAGAGGGGAGACTAATACATTGAACAAAGTTAAAAAAAATAGGATTAATACAATAGTCTTCCAGAAAAACATAACTAATAAACATTTGTTTTTTGGAATAAAAAGAGTTTTTGTATGCAGCCCTATATCCAAGCTATGCATTTAACTCCTGCTTTTGTAAAATGAGAAACACCTGTTTTGATTATTATAACTAAATTATACTGAAACTTTTTGACAAGAAATAACAACTAGCTACATGGTTCCTTAAGGAGCCTCATTAATTATGCTCTAATAAATTCATATATTCAAAACAATTAATCCATTCTCCTACTGATGGACACTTAGGCTGTTTCCATGTTCTGGCTATTATGAATAAGGCTGCTATGAACATGGTTGAGCTAATTTTCTTGTTGTGTGCTGGAGCATCTTCCGGGTATATTCCAAGGAGTGGAATAGCTGGGTCTTGAGGAAGCCCTATTCCCATTTTTCTGAGATAGCACCAGAAGATTTCCAAAGTGGCTGTACTAGTTTGCATTCCCACCAGCAATGAGGGAGTGTTCCTCTCTCTCCACATCCTCGCCAGCATGTGGTGTCACTTGAGTTATTGATCTTAGCCATTCTGATGGGTGTAAGATGGAATCTCAGAGTTGTTTTGATATGCATTTCCCTGATGACTAAGGAGGTTGAGAATTTCTTTAAGTGTTTCACAGCCATTTGAAGAGACTTGATACCCTATGAGCATATACAGGGGGAGGTAATCCCCCTCAGGAACAGTCATAGCAGAGGGGAATAATGGAAAAATGGGAGGGAGGGAAGAATGGGAGGATACAAAGGGTGGGATAAACATTGAGATGTAACAAGAATAAATTAATAAAAAAATAAAATAAAAATAAGATAAAAAACAATTAATCATGAAACTCCTAGTTACATTCAAATTTTAATTATTCAGTTTTAATAAAAGTGTTTTTTTTTTTTTTTTTTTTTGACGATAAACTTAGAGAGATGTAAACAGACTATATGACAGAAACTACACAATTTGATCCCCAGCCCTGTATCAGATCATCATCAGGGACCTATCCTTCATTTTTTATTTCATTCTCTATAATTTCATGAATCTTCTAGCTGAACCCAGCCTTCCTTGCTCCTCCCATGCATTTACAACAGCTGCCGATATCTGGATGCACTCTCTACTAGAAACCTGCTGATTATCCAAACATGGGAATCAGGGTAGGCAATGTTTAGTCTCTTTTTTTTGCCTTTTATTTCCAACTCTCCCATCTCATCCCCAGCTTACAGGAAGACCAGAGGAACTTGTCCTTCCTCTCAGACTCTACTACTTAGTGAATCTGGCAAAGTTCCTAGATGTGTACCACCCATCATTCATGAAGTCCCTTTTAGCACCCACCCCTTCTAGCCCAAACCCAATCCTCTGAGTCAGCACTCAATATATAGAGAAACATTTTACCTTTGACTTCTTTAGACCACACACTGCAGGTTTTAGAAGTTGTCTCTACCATCTAACCCACAACTACCATGTATTTCTAAGATCCAGAGATAGCAACAGAAACCACAGATTGGAAACTCACTGAACAAAGACAAGACAAGATACCACCGCACATAGCCAAAACAAGATGCCTATATGCCTGTAGTGAAAACAAAATAAAACAAAGCAAATAAACTATCATTAAGATGCCAGACAATATGCTTCTACCAGAACCCAGGAAGCTCCTATACTTTGCCCAGGAAAGTGCTATACAGTTGAAGCACATGACAAGGATATCAAGCTAGCTGCTATATATGTGCTCAAGGACCTTGAAGGGACTCAGGAATAAATTCATTAATGACGTCCATGAAAAAACAAAGACAAAGTGAAAATGAATGATAAAAAAAGAGTTTTAGACATAAAAATAAAAACAGAATGACCAAAAAAACCCAAAAATTATGTGTACATGGAAATACAAAACTTAGGAAGTCAAACAAAAGCTTTAGAGGTAAGCCTCAGCAAGTGCACAGGAGATGGAAGAGAGAATATCAGGCACTGAAGGAAGAAAAAAGAAATGGATGCCTCAGTCAAAGAAAATGCTTAATCTAAAAGAGAAGGATAGCAATAAGAAAGAAAAAGAAAAGGAGGAAGAGGAAGAAGAGAATGAAGAAGAAGAAGGAGAAGAAGGAGAAGAAGAAGAAGAAGAAGAAGAAGAAGAAGAAGAAGAAGAAAAGGAGAGGAGGAGAGAGGAGTAAGAGGAAGAGAGGAGAAGAAGAGAAGGAAAAGAAGAAAGAAGAAGAGAAAGAAGAAGAAGAAGAAGAAGAGAAGAAGAAGAAGAAAAAAAAAAAAAGAAGAAGAAGAAGAGAAAAGAGAAGAAGAAGAAGAAAGAAGAAGAAGAAGAAGAAAGAAGAAGAAGAAGAGAAGGAGAAAAACAAAGTGCTGATCTGGATCTATTGAAAAGGACAAAATATACTAATAATAATCAAATAAAGCAAAGAGAAAATATCAGGTAAGGTACAGAAACTACTGTCAACAAAATTATAGAAGAAAACTTAACTAAGTTTTAAAAGAAGAACCTATCAAGATACAAGTTGCATACAGAAACCCAAATAGGCTGGACTAAAAAACAAAATCATCCCCCACCATGTAATAATCAAGCACTGAATATACAGAACAAAGGACAAGGAAAGAATATTAAAAGCTTCTTTTGAAAAAGACCAAATAACATAGAGTCAGACCTATTAGAATAACACATGAATTCTTTTTTTTTTCTTTTTTTTTTTTTTATTTCTTTTTTTTTTATTAATTTATTCTTGTTACATCTCAATGTTTATCCCATCCCTTGTATCCTCCCATTCCTCCCTCCCCCCATTTTCCCATTGTTCCCCTCCCCTATGACTGTTCCTGAGGGGGATTACGTCCCCCTATATATTCTCATAGGGTATCAAGTCTCTTCTTGGCTACTTGCTGTCCTTCCTCTGAGTGCCACCAGGTCTCCCCCTCCAGGGGACATGGTCAAATGTGAGGCACCAGAGTACGTGAGAAAGTCATATCACACTCTCCACTCAACTGTGGAGAATATTCTGACCATTGGCTAGATCTGGGAAGGGGTTTAAAGTATACCTCCTGTATTGTCCTTGGCTGGTGCCTTAGTTTGAGCGGGACCCCTGGGCCCAAATCTGCCTATCATATTGTTCTACTTGTAGATTTCTAGGACCCTCTGGATCCTTTTATTTTGCTGTTCTCCCATGCATCTCTCATTTAGAGTCCCAATAGGATGCCTTCCCCTCTGTCCCAGTTTCCTGGTAAGTGAAGGCTTTCATAGGACATGCCCCTTGGGCTAGTATGCAGATATAAGTGAGTATATACCATTTGATTCTTTCTGCTTCTGGGTTAACTCACTCATTATGATCATTTCTAGCTCAATCCATTTATCCACAAATTTCGGGAATTCCTTGTTTTTAATAGCTGAGTAGTATTCCATAGTGTATATGTACCACAGTTTCTTTATACACTCTTCTACTGAGGGACACTTAGGCTGTTTCCATGTTCTGGCTATTATGAATAAGGCTGCTATGAACATGGTTGAGCAAATTTTCTTGTTGTGTGCTGGAGCATCTTCTGGGTATATTCCAAGGAGTGGAATAGCTGGGTCTTGAGGAAGCCCTATTCCCATTTTTCTGAGATAGCACCAGATAGATTTCCAAAGTGGCTGTACTAGTTTGCATTCCCACCAGCAATGGAGGAGTGTTCCTCTTTCCCCACATCCTCGCCAGCAACACATGAATTCTTAACAGAGACTCAGGAATGGCATGAGTGGATGTCCTACAGAATCTAGGAGACCATAGATGGTCTTTCTATCACACTACATGCAGAAAGGATAACTCCAAAATGTGAAACATAGTTTAAGCATACCGATCTTCAAGTTTAACCCCGCATAAGGTAGTAGAATGGAAACACCAACCTGAGAAGTTTAACCATACTAGTAAAGCACAAGAAATAAACAGTCACTGACTATCAAATCAAGGTGGGAGGGGAAGAAGCACAGCTAAACTACAATTTGGCAGGAGTCAACAAATACTGCTCATTCACAGCCCTCAACATCAACTGTTTTATTCGCACCAGAATAAGATAAGGACAAACAAATTGGATTAAAAAATAGGATTCACAGTTCTGTTGTATGCAAGAAACATGAGAAAAAAAAAACTTCCTATCAAGGATAGACATCACCACAGGATTAAAAATTGGGAAAAAAAATACCTCAAGCAACTGAACACAAGCAGCAAAACAAACTTCAGACCAAAACTAGTCAAATGAGATAAAGAAGGACAATACATACGCATCAAAAGAAAAATCTGTTAAATGGATCTTGCAATTACAAGTATTTTCCCACCAAACACAAAGAAACATGAGCTCATAAGTAAGACGCTGTTACAGTACAAATCACGTGAGTCCTCACACAGTAAGAGTGGGTGACTTAAATACCTGAGCCTCACTAACAGACAATTTATCCAAAAAAATAAAGAAAGAAAGAAATGCTGAGGCTAAATGACAAACGTCCCTAACAGATGTCTATAGAACATTTCACACAAAACAGCATACCTTTTTCCTTACTTCTTCAAAGTTGGCTATGTATTCGGACACTATAGTCTCAATGGTACAAGAAAATGTATATAACACCATGTGTCCTCTCTGACCGCCATGGAATAATGCTGAATATTAACAATAACAGAAACAGCAGAAAGCTTGCAACCTCATGGATATTTGACAACTCTCATCTGAGAGAAAAACAGATCAAGAAAGAAATGAAGATAGAAATTAGAACCCTTTTGGAGTGGATTGAAAATGAAAACACATCATACCCCATCTTATGGGGAACAATGAAAGCTATATTAATAGACCAGTTCATAGCACCGTGTGCCTATATAAAAATGTTGGAGACATGTCCAGTGCTTTCCTCAGCCATCATTAGAGAAGATTCATCCGGCAGCAGATGGGAACAAATGCCAGACATTGTGGAGAGACTGATAGGCATTGGGACGCTCAGGCCTAAATGACATGTCTTTAACCCTAGGGCACCGGGAGAAGACAGAAAGACTGTAAGAGGTAGAGGGGAAAGAGGCCACTAAAAAAACAAAAACAAAAAAACAAAAAACAAAACAAAACAAAAAGAAAAAAAAAACAATACTCCTTAAACCAATAGAAATAAAGTTCATATGAACTCATAGAAACTGGACCAACATGGACGAGTCTGTACCAGGTGGGCCCCTAGAGCTGAAAGGTGAAACATTCTCCTATCCCCAGGCCAGATTCAATTGCCAATTGCTAAACACTTGCAAATTAAAATTGCTTTTCTGCATGGTAGTTTCAACAGGTGAAAAAACTACTCTTAATAGTAGACAGCATGCCCAACAGTAGACGGCCCTCAATGAATGAACTCCATGACACATTTGAGGTTCCTTGTCTCACAATGTCATGTCAAGGGCTCTGCATTTCATCTCTTTTATTTATTCTTTTTCTTTCTTTTAGGTTTCATTTGTTTCTTTTAATGTTTCTTTTTCTTTTCTTTATATAATCCGTTCTTCTCTTTTTACCATATATGCTTTAGCATATGTATTATGTCTTCTATCTTAATGTTTTTTAACGGGATTCTTGAGCATGTGAACAAGTGGGTTTCTATTTCTATTTTGTTATGGAATATTTTCTTTCTGTTTATTTGTCCATTGTTGAATTATCATTTTGTTTTACTTTATTCTATTGATGTGAGATGAAGTGAGAACTGAGGTGAGCAGACGGAGGTGAAACTATCAACAGGATTTATTACATGAAATCTGTTTTTAATAAAAAGAAAATTGTTGAGACTTTATATTAATAACAGCATCCCTGAAAGCTCTAGAACAAAAGAAATAAGTCTCAACATGAGTATAAGGCTAATAATAATTAAACTCAGAATTGAAAACAATAAAATAGAAACAAAATCAAATCAACAAAGCAATGATACAGAGTTGATTCTTTGAGAAAATTGGTGAGATTATTATACCCTTAACAAAACTAACTAAAATACAGAGAAAAAATAATGCAATTAACAAAATTAAAGATAAATAGGAGAGCATAGTCACAGACACTGAGGACATTCACAGAATCATAAGAACATATGTTTAAAAAAATCTGTATTCCACCAAATTGGAAAACCTGAAATAAATCTATAATTTTCCTGACATATATCACCTACTAAAGTTAAATAAAGATCATATTTTCAAATTGAACAAACTTTTAATTCATAGTGAAATAGAAGCAATAACTACATCTGCCTAAGAGAAAAAGAAAAAGAAAAGAAAAGGATAGGCTCAGGGACAGATGTTTTTTGTGTAATCTTGACAGATCTTCAAAGAATTACTGTCAATACACATCAAATCATTTCATAAAATAGAAATAGAAGAAATATTGTCCAATACTTTTCATGAGACCACAGTTATCCCTGTAACATAAGCCATATAAAGACCCAACAAATAGAATACAGATCAACTTTCCTTAGCATCACAGATGCAGGTCTTCTCAATAAAATACTTGCAAATAAAATATAAGAACATGCAAAAAGATAAACCACTATGATCATTTAGGCTTCATCCCAGAGATGCAGGGATTGTGCAGTATGCATAAATCAATAAATAGCCACAATAAATCAGTAAATGCCCGATAAGTAGGCTGGAATATTAAAGCCATGTGATGATCTCATTAGACATAGAAAAAATGTTTGACAAGTTTAACACCCTTCATAATAAAAATTCTGGAGGATAATGATACAAGGGAGGTACTGCAACATAATAAAAGCAATTCAGAGCAAGCACATAAGAACACACACAGCCAACATCAACCTAAACAGAAAAAAAAACTGAAAGCATTTTCATTAAAATCAGGAATGTGTCAAGGTTATTCCTTCACCCCATTCCTTTCAAAATAGTACTTTAATTCTTAGCTAGAACTATAAGACAAACAATAGAGATCAAGAGAATACAAATAGAAAACAGGAATAAAATTTCTTTATTTCTGGATGATAGGATTGTATACATCAGTAACCCAAAAAACTCCAGAAGGAAAATCCTACTGCTGACAAACCTTTAACAAAGTAACAGAACACAATTTAAAACACACACATACAAATACACACAAACCGACATACTAGCATTTTGCATAACACAAATATCAAACAGATTGAGGAACAAATCATGCTAAGGAAAAGTTTTACAATATATTCAAAAATTATCTTGGGGTAATTCATCAGAGCAAGGAAGTGAAGGATATGTGTAACACAAACTTTAAGAAACTGAAGAAAGAAATTGAAGAGGTAAGAAGACAGAAAAATCTCCAATGCTATGGATTGCCAGATTAATATAGTGAAAATTACTATTCTCCGAAAATAATATATAGATTCAATGAATTTTTCATTAATAGTCCAACATAATTCTTCACAGAACTTTAAAGGACTATGTCATAGCTTCATATGGAAACACAAGAAACTCAGGATAGCTTAAAAATATCCTGACTAATAATGAAACTGCTGGAGGTATAACTATTCCCAAGCCCAAATTTTTTCATGGAGCTTTGGTAATAAAACCAAAAATATCTACTTGGATATTCTTCCATGCTTGGGACTCTAGATGAGAGAAGCATGGGAGAATAGCAAAGTAGAATGATTCAGAGGGTCCTAGAAACCTACAAGTAGAACATTATGATAGGCAGATTTGGGCCCAGGGGTCCTGCTCAAACTAAGGCACCAGCTAAGGACAATACAGGCGGTAAACTTTAAACCCCTACCTAGATCTAGCGAATGGACAGAACATTCTCCACAGTTGAGTAGAGAGTGGAGTATGACTTTCACATGAACTCTGGTGCCTCATATTTGACCATGTCCCCTGGAGGGGGAGACCTGGTGGCACTCAGAGGAAGGATAGCAGGTTACCAAGAAGAGACTTGATACCCTATGAGCATATACAGGGGGAGGAAATTCCCCTCAGGAACAGTCATAGGGGAGGGGGATAAGGGGAAAATGGGAGGGAGGGAAGAATGGGAGGATACAAGGGATGGGATAACCATTGAGATGTAACAAAAATAAATTAATTTAAAAAATTAAAAAAAAAAAACAAAAAATATCACAGTTGGGGCAGGAGAAACTGTAATCAAAGTATATCGTATAAAAAATATTTTTTTTTCAGTAAAAAAGGAAACCCTGCTGTTGTGATAGCCAATTAGTCATTTCCAATAATATTATGGAAATACGTAAGATAAACACAAAGAGATGCAGAAAATAAAAACTACAAATTCTGATATTGACCAAGTATTTTTAAGCAAGTCACATAATTTTCTCAAGTTTTTCATTTGTTCGTTAATGCTCAAAATTTTTTCCTGTACATATCTATCAACTTTACTTCATTTTCTTCATCCTATGATACAGGTATGATTATCTTATTTATTAAGACAGCCAAAGATGATAGTACTAGTTCATTACATTGCAAGCCATAGAGGATGTCACCACTGTTATAAATGACTTTTTAAATAGAGGAATGCTCTACAAAAAGAAGAGTAGGTTCATTTAAACTGGCTAAAGAAATTAAAATTTAAGAACAAAAGAAATCAATGAAATGATGTCTAATGATATTCTGCTCTACTCATAGATTGGCATCTAGCCCAATTGTCATCATCCAGCTACTGATGAACACAGATGCAGAGACCCACAGGCAAGATGTTAGCAGAAAAGGCCGGGGAAGAAGGATTTTAGGAGACAGAGTAGTCAAGGACACCACAAGAAAATATTCAGAATCAACTAACCTTGGCTCATAGGGGCTCACAGAGAAGGAACTCCCAACCAGGAGCCTGCATGGGACTGACCTAGGCCCACTGCATATGTGTTACAGTGATAAAGCTTGTTCTGTTTGTCAGATTCCCAGCACTGGGAGCAAGGTCTGTCTCTGACTCTTTTGACTGAGTACCAGTTTGTCTTTCTGGGTCTCGGTGACGTCACTAACCATGATTTTGTTTGTTTCTTTTTTAAAATTTGTTTTGTTTTTCCTAATTTCATCCATTTGACAGCAAATTTCATGATCTTATCTTATTAACAGTCAAGTAGTATTCCATTATGTAAATGCACCACATTTTTTTTTTTTATCCAGTTTCCAGTTGAGGGACATCTTGGTGGTGTGCAGATTCTAGATATTACAAATAAAGATGCTATCAGCATAGTTGTCCTTGTGGTATGATGGAGCTTCCGTTGTGCTCAGGAGTGGTGTAGCTGGGTCTTGAGGTATGTCAATTCCCACTTTTCTAAGAAACTGCCATATTGACTTCCAAGGTAACTGTACAAATCTCCACTTCTACCAGCAATGGAGGAATACTCCCTTTACTTTTTATCCTTGTAGCATGAGCTGCCATCTTCTGTTATTGATCTTAGTCATTTTGCGGGTTGTAAGAAAGAATCTCAGAGTCATTTTAATTTGCGTTTCCATAATGACTAAAAATGTTGTACATTTCTGTAAGTGTTTCTCAATAATTTGAAATTCCTCTGTGTAAAATTCAGTTTTGAGCTGTACAACAAAAATTAATTGAATTATTTGTTTTGTTTGAGGTCTATATATATCATAAAAATTAGCTCTCTGTCAAATGTGGGGTTGGTGAAGATATTTTTCCAGTCTGGAGCTGTCATTTTTGTCCTAGTGATGGTGTCCTTTGCCTTACAGAAGCTTTCCAGTTTCATGAGTGCTCATTGTTGATCTTGGAGCCTGACCTGTTGGTGTTCAGTTCAAGAAGTTGTCTCCTGTGCCAATGCATGCCCAGGTTCTTCTCCACTCAATTCTCTATTAGAGTCAGTGTATCAGGATTTATATTGAGGTTTTTGATGCCTTTGGACTTAATTTTATGCAGAGTAATAGATATGGATCTATTTACATTTCCTTCTATAAGCCAACATCTGGCCAGCTCCTTTTGTTATGCTTTCTCTTGTCCACTGTATAATTTTGGCTTCTTTGACAAAAATCATGTATCCAGAAGTGTCCGAATTTATGTTTGGTTCTTTGATTCTATTCCATTAATCACCCTGTAATATTTTATGTCAAAGCCATGTGTTTTTCATTATTATAGATCTGTAGTAGAGACTGAAATTAGGAATGGTGATACCTCTTGAAGTTCTTTTATTGTAAAGAATTGTTTTAGTTATCCTGCCTTTTCCCACAAGAGTTGAGTATTGTTTTTGAACTTCTGTAAGAAATAGTGTTGGAATTATGAAGTGAATTGAGTTGAATCTGCAGATTGCTTTTGGTACGATGGCCATTTTTACTAGTTAATCCTTCTGATCCATAAGCATGGGAGACCTTTCTATCTTCTGATATCTTCTGCAAATTACTTTTTTTTTTTAAAAGACTTGATATTTTTGTCATTCAGGATTTTTACTTGCTTTGTTAGCATTACACAAAGATATTTTAAATTATCTCTTTTTATTGTAAAGAATGTTGTTTTCCATATTTTTTCTCAGCCTGCTTATAATTTATAAATAGGAGAGGTACTAATTTTAGCTAATCTTGTATTAACCCATTTCTCTAAAGGTGTTTATTAGCTTTGAAAGTATCCTAATAGATTTTCTCTTTTGGTTTCTTCTGTTTACTATCATATCATTTGAAACTATTGATACTTTGACTTCTTCCTTTTCAAATTGTATCCCCTTGCTCTCCTTCAGTTGTCTTATTGCTCTAGCTAGGACTTTTAAGTAGTAGTTGAATAGATATGGAGTGAATGGTCAGCCATGTCTTGTTTCTGATTTTCATAGAAACGATTTCAATTTCTCTCACTTTAATTCTGTGTTGGCTTTTGCTTGCTGATTATACTTTATTATGCATATTTACGATGTTTGTATCCCTGATGTCTCTAAGACTTTTCTCAGGAAGAAAATCAAATTTTGTCTATGGTTTTGCCAGCATCTAATCAGATCATCATGTTTTTTTCTTTGTCTACTCTTTTTGTAAAAAGTCTGGTAGATTTCTGCACCAAAACTATCTGGCCAGGGAGTATTTATTTGTTTGGTTTGGTTTCCTTTTTAATTGGGAGATTTTAAATAACTGCTTCTATTTCCCTAGGATTTATTTGTTTATATAATTTATGTATTTGATCTGGATTTAACTTTGGTCAGTGCTATGTATCAAGAAATTTGTTAAGCAGAGGGAGATGGATCATTGTGACTTCGAGCCAGCCTGGTCTGAAAGGCAAGTCCAGAACAGCCATGGCTAACACAGAGAAAGCCTGTCTGGAAAAACAAAAACAAAAAATAAATTTGTTCATTTCTTTTAGTTTTATTTTGATTATGTGGAGTACAAGTTTTTGAAATATGACTAATGAATTTCTTGGATTTCCTCAATGTTGCTAAATTTCCCTTCTCTCTCTCTCTCTCTCTCTCTCTCTCTCTCTCTCTCTCTCTCTCTCTCTCTCTCTCTCTCTCTCTCTCTCTCTCTCTCTCTCTGTCTCTCTGTCTCTCTGTCTCTCTCTCTCTCTCGCCGCCCACCTCCCGCTTCTATCTTGTTGATTTTCTGAAAGAGCCAACTTTTTTGTTTTCTTGATACTTTGTGTTATTCTATTGTTAACGTTTTATTTATTTCAGCCCATATGTTGATGATTTTCTGCCATCTACTCCTTTTCAGTGTATTTTCCTCTTTTGTTCTACTGCTTTCAGGTGTTCTCTTAAGTAGCTGGTATGTTATTTCTCTAATTTCTTTGTGAAGGCACCTAGTGCAATGAAATTTCATCTTAGAATTTCTTTCATTTTGATGCATATCTTGAGTATGTTGTGCATCCATTATCATTGAATTGAGGAAGTCTGATTTCTCTCTTCATTTCTGCTTTGACCCAGTGGCCATTCAGTAGCAAGTTTTTAAGTTTCCATGAGTGTGTAGACTTTCTTTCTAATGCTTCGTTGTTATTGAAATCCAGATTATTATCCGGTGGTGTTATCGTACTACCCCCAGACTGACTAGCATCCTATGATGTCATCACCTGCCCACTGCTAGGTGTGCCAGCTGTCCTGGTTATAAAAAGGGTAAACCCTGCTCAACTTCCTCTCTTACCTCTCTCACTGTCTTCCTCTCTCCTGCTGTCTCTGTCTTTGGCTCTTTCTCTCTGGCATGTCCCTCACCGCTCTCTGCCCCCTGACACTCCTACTGTAAACTTCTCTATATCTGTTGCCTGGCATCTCAGTTTTAACCATTACATTGGTGCCTCACCCAAGAAGGGCAATTTCAGAACTGTCTGGCACACTGAAATACCTTCGATGGAACCCTCTCCACCTGCACACACTAGATCTGCTTTCTCTAAACTCTATTTGCAATCCCTGTTGCTATCCTATGAGGAATGGCTGACGTTAGTTCCTGTGCTCTCGATTCCATCCAAGGATACCTCGCCTGGCTACAAGCTGCACACCCCAACCACACCCTCCTCCAGACCAGCTCTATTGTTACTCCTTTTCAACAGCTGGCTTTTGAAGACTGCCACTGAGGTAAACAGATGACCCCTTTGTCTCAGTTTGCTCCCAACCCTCGGCAGCCCTGCAGCCTAGACTTGCCCCTGGAGCACCCAGAAGCTGGACTCCCAGACCCTACTGCCTGTGGGCCCTCATGGTGTGGGAGTTGAGGCAGAGCAGGGGGGAAGACACATGGCCTGCACAGGGCAACCAGGCAGGGAGGGATCAGGGAACAGTGTGGCTTGGCAGACCTCAGCACGCCCAGAGGAGTGAAATCTCTGTTACCACCACTTCTAATCAGCCATGTAATACAGTCCATCAATGTCTTCCCCCCTGCTCTGCCTCAACTCCCACACCATGAGGGCCCACAGGACCTGTTTCAGATGCAACCAGAAGCAGAAACGGGTCTCACAGATACCTAAAAACCATGCCCTGCCTGCCAGCCAACTGGCTTCTGGAAGTCAAAATGCTCCCATGGAGATATGTCCTTTGTGCCCAGCCCCTGGAAGTTCAACTATCACAAGCTATATAAACACTTGTAGCCCTCATGATCCTTAATCTGGTGGAGTATGGATGGCTCCTAGATTCAGCAACCTCGCTAAACCCCAGATAATACGGCATGTCCATTTTTACCTTATTCTCAGGTTTCACAGTCACATTGCCAACTTCTACCACAGGAGCGTTCAGACACCATCTCAGTCCTCTTCTATGCAGGAGACCAGGCTTTCAGCTTTACTCCTAGAGCTACAGTCAGGTCTTGGTACAGTCTCCCTTGTTATCAGACTTTAAGGATAGATCTCAGATACCGCCTTTCAGCCATGCTCTTAGCTAAAGGAGAGTGACTGCTCACAGCAACTTCACATTATGTCTGAGAGCTTCCAAGAAGGTGTTTTGTGAATGTCACAGATCTAGGAAGGTGCTTTAAGATTTTTTACGTTGATGTTACAAATGTTAAACATCTAAAAAAGTGTTTTAAGATTGATACATGCAAGTTATAAATGTTAAACATCTTAGAAGGTATTTTAAGATTGGTAAATGCAAGTTATGAAGGTCAGATGTTTAAAAGGGTGTTTTATTTCCTCTTATTGCTATGTTACTGTTGCATTAAGACTGTTCAGAACTTTGACACTAATCAATGGAGCTCTGATTTATTAATCTATATGACTAAAAATCCCAATAAAGAATCTTCTATCATAGTTCCAAACTCAAGATTTGATTTGGCTTTTAATTAAAATGGTTTTCATTGTAGTTAATTTTATACACACACACACACACACACACACACACACACACACACACACATGTATATATCCAGCCTGATGTACAGAGGAAAGAAGACCATCTTTAATGATGTGTACTGATGCTGAATATTAAGATCAAGTGAGTTTTGTCCTTCTGTTTTGCAGGAGATTTCTGTCCTCCTCACACTACTGTTCCACAGGTTTCAGAAAGATCCATAAGATTTCTGCCTTTCTTAAGCACACATCAAAGAGTTTTTATGCTTTTAACACAAAGTTTTCCCCCAATCCTCTCCTATGCTATATGTCTATTGCCTTTTTTTATAATGTGTATTTTGCTGCAGATTGCAAACAATGATGCTAATTTTATGTATAAAATATTGATGCTTTTGCAAACTTAAAAGGATTCTTGTAAGCTATAGGAAATCTACCTCTAAGGCCAAGTGGATCCCAGATAAATACTGCCAATCAACAGTCTAAGTTTCCCACCTATTACCCATTTTGGAGGGTGGGATTCCTCCCTTTCACTGGTTTTGGAACTTTCCTTCTTAACTACCCAATTGCCACCTTTTTGGCCCCAACATCATTTAGATTGATGAGTTTCCACTCAGCATAAATGCTTTCCTTTGTCCCAGACACAGCCCACACCTCACTGGTTCACTGGGGAGTGTAGGTACCCAGATTTGATCTGCATCACTACAGCTGATTCTCCTGGCCGACCTGCAGCAAGTACCTTCCCCTTTGGGCAAGACCACCACTGACACAGTTTTTTCCCTATTTCTGTTAAAATCCTATTGCACCAGGTAACTGTCTCTGGGCTCAGCTTGTTTCTTTTTGATCTGTGCCCTTCCCTGGTTGCTGGCCAGCATCAACAAATGACTGAAACAGATTACTCCAGGCAACTTTTTTCCTTTGGAGTCACAATCTATTTCTGGGGACACCATAATATGGATTACTGACTTCACCTCCCCATAGGAAATATCCATTCAACCATTCCTCCTGGCACTCCTTTGTGATGTCTTCTGGATAATTTCAAATCCCTACACCTAGATTAAGGGCTACTTAGCTTACACACCTCTGCACCCAAACTTGTACATATCCAATGATCAAAAATGAAAATTTTAATTACCTCCAGTGATTGTATAAATGGAAGGAGGCTCCTTATATTAAAGCGTTTTCCTTTTCTACTCTCCCAAAAGTGTCAAATATACACCTAAGGTAAAATGGAAGGAAGTTCACAATGTTCAAACATGTTCTCTTCTTTGATCTCTCAAGTTTCAAATGCACATCAAAAACTTTTTCTTCTCCCTAATCTACTAACTTTGTAATGTGTCCATATATATGTTCCAGTATCCTGCCACATTTCCTATATCCAGGACAGCACTAAAGCAGCAAATACCCACAGATGCTCCAGTCTAACCTCACCAACTGTGCCGTCTGGATGTGCATTGTCCCTCCAACTTAAAGATGTCTTCAGACTTCCTCTTCTGGGACCTGGCCAACAGTTCAGCCTCTTAACCTCCTGTTGCTGCCCCACTGTCAGCACGAAGCAGTGAAAAAAATGAATGATTTCTTCATCCCTTATCCAATATCAGAAAAAGGCTGAAATGATGTGCTTCAGACCTGGGATAAAGAGCTCCAGGTTCTCCCAGCATTCCTTGGTCCCTATCTGTTACAGGACATGGCTGACATACCATGCCCTCTATTCTGACCAGGGCAGAGCTTTTTCTTTCCCTTCACTATATAATCTTAATATCTCTCTCTCTCTCTCTCTCTCTCTCTCTCTCTCTCTCTCTCTCTCTCTCTCTCTCTCTCTCTCTCTCTCTCTCTCTCCCACCTTACATGGCAGCCAAGAGCTGCTTTCCATGAACCTATGTTTAGATACTTTAACTTACCTTACATGAAAAACAATCCAAAGTCCTCATTTTTTTTAACTATCAGAAAAAGAAGGAATGTTAGCATATTGCCCCCAGTTTGCCTAGAAACCTATGACATTGTTATCTACCTACCACGAGGAGCCAGCACCCAAAGATATAAAAAGTGTAAACCCACCTTTTTTTCCTATCTTGCCTCCCTCATTCTCTTTGTTTCTCTTCTATTGCTTCTCTCATTCTCTTCCTCTCTCTAGCTGTCTCTGCCTTTCTCTTTGTCACTGTAAGTCTCTGTCTCTCAGTCTCTGTCTGTCTCTGTCTCTATCTTTATCTCTGGGTGCCCCTCCCCTTTCCCTGCTCTCCCACACTCCTATAATAAACTTCTCCACATGATATCTGTTGCTTGGAATCTCATTTTTAACTGAACAGATAGTTTGAGAAAAACACAAGGGATTACTTCAATTTTCTTGTATTTGTTGAGAAGCTCTGGTGACTGAATATGTGGTCAAATTAGAGATGGTTCCATGAAGTATTGAGAGTTAGGTATATTCTTTTTTCTTGGGTGAAACGTTTTGCAGATATCAAATAGATTCATTTGAGTAAGAACAGTTGTTATTTCCTTTATTTATCTGTTAGCATATGTCTGGATTACCTAAACATTGGTGAGTGTGGGGTGTTGAAGTCACTTGTTATTAATGTGCAGCATTCAACATATAATTTAAGCTTTAGTAATGCTTCTTTTAAGATTGTTGTTGCCCATGCATTTGGGGCATAAATACTCAGAATTGAGATGCCATCTTGATATATTTTTTTCTTGGATGAGTATGAAATGTGCTTCCCCATCTCTTCTGATTAATTTTGGTTGGAAGTCTATTTTATAAGATATCAGAATGGCTACTCCAGCTTACTTCTTGGGTCCATTTACTTGAAATAAATTTCTCTAATCCTTTATTCTGAGATAATGTCTATATTTATTGTTAAAGGTTTTTTTCTTGTATGCAGCAGAAGGCATATTGTGTTTTTATATCTATTCTGTTAGCCTGCATTTTCTTATTGTGGGAGATGAGTCCATTGATATTGAGAGATCATAATGACAGATAATTGTAAATCCCTGTTATTTTCATTGGTGGTGGTGGTGATGATGTGTTTGCATGTCTTTACATGTGTTGTATGACTGTATATGCTTCTTTTGATTTCTCTGGTGTGAAATTATTTAATTTGCAAATAACTGGGTATATTTAACTTTCTTGACATGGAATATAATCTAAAGTTATTGAAAATTTTTGGGTATAGTAGGGCTGGAATCTGGGGTCTCTTTGAGTCTGCAGAACATTTCACCAGGTCCTTTTGACTTTTAGAGACTCCATTAAGAAATCAAGTGTATTCTAGGACCCTCTGGATCCCTCTATTTCCCCATTCTCCCATGCTTCTCTCATCTCTACTCCCAATAGGTTGTCCTCCCCTCTTTCCCACTTTCCTGGTAAGTGAAGATATTTATGGGACATGCCCCCTGGGTTAGAGTCCAGATATAAGAGAGTATATACCATTTGACTCTTTCTGCTTCTGGGTGAACTCACTCATTATGATCATTTCTAGTTCAATCCATTTATCCACAAATTTCGGGAATTCCTTGTTTTTAATAGCTGAGTAATATTCCATAGTGTATATGTATCACAGTTTCCTTATGTCGGGCGGATCTGGGCCTAGGTGTCCTGCTCAAACTATGACACCAGCCAAGGACAATACATGCAATAAACTTAGAACCCCTACCCAGATCTAGCCAATGGACAGGACATTCTTCACAGTTAAGTGGAGAGTGGAGACTGACTTTCACATGAACTCTGGTACCCATATTTGACCACGTCCCCTGGATGGGGAGACCTGGTGTCACTCAGAGGAAGGATAGCAGGCTACCAAGAAGAGACTTGATACCCTATGAGCATATACAGGGGGAAGAGGTCGCCCTCATACACATTCATAGGGGAGGGGAGTAAGGGGAAAATGGGAGGGAGGGAGGAATGGGAGGGTACAAGTCATGGGATAACGATTGAGATGTAATATGAATAAATTAACAAAATATGTTAAAATACATTTCAAAAAAAGAAATCAAATATAATTCTAGGAGGTCTACCTTTATACACTACTTGGCCTTTACCTTTTCAGCTTTTAATATTATTTCTTTGCTCTGTAAGTTTGGTGTTTTAATTATAGACCTACTTGGTGTTCTATAAGTTTCATGTACCATTATAGGTATCTCCGCTTTTATGTTAAACTTGTTTCTTCTATGATTTTGTTGAAATATTTTCTGTGCTTTTGATCTGGGAATCTTCTTCTCTACCTGTTATTATTATATTAAATTTTTCATAGTGTCACAGATTTCCTGAGTGTTTTGTGTCTGGAATTTTTAAAATTTTTTTCTACTGATGTATTAATTTCTTCTACTGTTTACTCTAAGCCTGACATTCTTTCTTCCATCTTTATTATTCTGTTGGTGATGATTGTGTCGTTAGTTCCCTTTTGATTACATAAATTTTATTCTTCTCCAAGATTTCCTCAATTTTTATTTTCTTTATTGTATCTTTTTGCAGGTCTTGAACACTCTTATTCATTACTTTCACCTTTTATTGTGTTTTCCTGGGTTCCACTTTATGTCCTCTTTAAGATCCTACATCATATTCATTCAGTTATGTTTAAGATTATCTTTTTGTATATCTGTTGTGTTGGAATATCCAGAGCTTCCTATAGTATGATTAGCTGGACACTGGTGGTGCCATGTTGCCATGGATATTGTTGATTGTATTAGATGCTGGCCTCTAGCCATCTGGATTTGTGGTTATTATAGGTTTAGGTGTCAGTGTCTGAGTTTATCTATGTTGGATGGAATTTTAAAAAATGTTTCTCTTTGTTTTATCTTTCTTTTCTAGTCTTTGTCCCAGAGTGGCCTGTGGTCCTAGTGACCAGCGAGGCTTCAGGTAGAATAGTGAGTCTCCACTGGGGTTTTGTTGGCTTGTCTGACTTCTGGAGATTTGGGTGTTCACAATGCTTTTGGGTTTCTGATGATTTTGGGCACAGGATTCTGGTCTCTGGGTGTCCTAGTATCTGCTTTGCTTCTGGTGGAGCAAGTCTCTTCTGCAAAAGCCATGGGCGAGTATATGAATCTCAGGAGAAGGGGCAATCATGAGGACATTTTGACAGGCTTTTATGGGTGTAGACAGGTTGTGGATGTGTCTTACCTGGTGTTCCTTTTACTAGAATGTCTTCCAGGAGTCTTCTATAGAAGTTGATTTTGTTTTGGGATTTTGTTTCTTTGTTTGTTAATTTTTGAGGCAGGGTTCTCTGCGCAGCCTTGCTTGCCCTGGACTGGCTTTGTAGACCATGTTGGTCTAGAAGTCACTGAAATTCACCTACTTCTCCTACTCTGAGATCTGGTATTAAAGGCATGTGCCACCATGCCTAGCTTTCTGCAGAAAGTGTGGTCTTGGACCAAACAGATTTCAAAAAAGTGCATTATTAAGAAGGAAAATTCTATTAAAATATTCTTATATGTTAAAATTTTTTCCAACTTTGTGTGACAAATCATCATTCTTTTAAAGACAATAAAACAACACCATGTGGTAAAGCATCGTATCATAATAGGAGCAGTAGACAATAGGGATAGCAGTCACCAAGGAGACTTTCACAACAGAAAGTCTCCACTTTGGAAATCTATCTGGTGCTATCTCAGAAAACTGGGGATAGGGCTTCCTCAAGACCCAGCTATTCCACTCCTTGGAATATACCCAGAAGATGCTCCAGCACACAACAAGAAAATTTGCTCAACTATGTTCATAGCAGCCTTATTCATAATAGCCAGAACATGGAAACAGCCTAAGTGTCCCTCAGTAGAAGAGTGGATAAAGAAATTGTGGTACATATACACTATGGAATACTACTCAGCTATTAAAAACAAGGAATTCCCGAAATTTGTGGGTAAATGATCATAATGAGTGAGTTAACCCAGAAGCAGAAAGAATCAAATGGTAGGTACTCACTTATATCTGCCTAGCCCAAGGGGCATGTCCCACGAAAGCCTTCACTTACCAGGAAACTGGGACAGAGGGGAGGGCATCCTATTGGGACTCTAAATGAGAGACGCATGGGAGAACAGCAAAATAAAAGGATCCAGAGGGTCCTAGAAATCTACAAGTAGAAAAATATGATAGGCAGATTTGGGCCCACGGGTCCCACTCAAACTAAGGCACCAGCTAAGGACAATACAGGAGGTAAACTTTAATCCCCTTCCCAGATGTAGCCAATGGTCAGAATATTCTCTACAGTTGAGTGGAAAGTGTGATATGACTTTCTCACGTACTATGGTGCCTCACCTTTGACCATGTCCCCTGGAGGGGGAGACCTGGTGGCATTCAGAGGAAGGACAGCAGGTAGCCAAGAAGAGACTTGATACCCTATGAGAATATACAGGGGGAGGTAATCCCCCTCAGGAACAGTCATAGGGGAGGGGAATAATGGGAAAATGGGGGGGGGGAGGGAAGAATGGGAGGATACAAGGGATGGCATAAACATTGAGATGTAACAAGAATAAATTTAAAAAAAAAAAAAAAAAAAAAAAAAGAAAATACAGCTCACACAATTATCCTTCTGAAAACAAATCTATTAGGTCATTTTTCAGATTAAAAAAATACAGTGATTCTCAAAAAAAAAGAAAAAAAGAAAGAATCTTCTCTGATCCTACCTGTGCATGGGAAGGAAATACACTCAGACTATGAGGCCATGAGGATGATAGAATGGCTTTTCCACTGTTGCCATCTTGTTATGCTCAACAAAATGCCAACGTTTCTGTGTGAAGAGTCAATAGGGAGACTAACACACTAGTCATAGGATTATAAACTGTCCACAAAGTTTTTAACACTACATGTATGTGTATGGTTCGAGGTACATCCAAACAAATGTATTTATCTGAATAACATCTGTTGATATTCAGTGTTTTAAAGCTTAAAAATACTATATTTTGGTTTCATCATGGGGGTATTTATATAAAACAATTATAAAAGATGCATAATTTTGAGCCATTTAGCACATTCACAGTGTTGTGGTGCCAACAACTGCTGAATTTTCCTACATTGTAGTATTTGAAGGAGGAAAACGGAAGGTGTAAGTACTGTAATCATATTGTAATCTCAAAAATGAAATAAACTATAAAGACCCAAATCTCCAAATGCATGAGTTTCTCTTGTTATCTACTTCAGACATCTACAGAAAATTAAAATATGTTTTTAACACTATTTTGAATATTAAACTTCAACTGACCTAAATTTTACTGAGATGTCATTATGCTTATATATAGTATTTACTACAGTTTATTCACACATTACATCCTGATTATTATCCACTCACTTTTATCTTTCCGTTACCACCTTCCCTCCTTCTTCTACCTTATTTCCCTCACCTAGAATTCTAACAGGGAGCTACAGCACTGTCTGGCCACAGCCTATCAGGTCTCATCTGGATAGCCTGCACCCCTTTCTGTCTTAGCCTGAAAGGCTGTCCTGCCAAGGGGCAGTGATCAAATCCATGTCCATCAACCGAAGACGGATAAAGAAACTGTGGTACAGTCACACAATGGAATACTACTCAGCTATTAAAAACAGGAAAGTCTTAAAATTTGCAGGCAAATAGATGGAACTAGAAACAATCATCTTGAGTGAGGCAACCCAGACCCAAAAATACACACATAGTATATACTCGCTTATAAGTGGATATTAGCCACATAATACATAATAACCGCAGACCTAAAGAAACTAAACAACAAGGTGGACTCTAAAAAGAATGCTTCATTTTCATTCAGAAGGATAAATAGAATAGACATCAGAAACAGTTGAAGAGAACGAAAAGGAAAGGAACCTACAATGATGTCCTCTGAAAGAATCCACCTACTTATAAGTGGATATTAGTCCAAATTACATGTCTTCTACGAGACTCCACCCAGAGGGGGAATCCAGGCAGATACTTGGACTTGAACCTGTTCTCTGGGGAAAGCACCGAGAGTTGAAGAGAAGACTTCAGGGATAGAAGGACCTGGAGGGGTCAGGAGCTCCACAGGGAGACCATCAAGGCAGGGAGGGATCTGGACACAGAGTGGCCTGCACAAACTGATGCACCAACCAAGGACAATGTGTGCCAAGAAACTAGATCCCCTGTTCAGATGTAGCCAAAGGATGCTGAGTCATTATGCTTTTTATACTTTGTGGACTTTTTTTCCCTCCTAGACAAGGTTTCTTTGTATAGCTTTGACTGTCCTAGACTTACTTTGTACACCAGGCTGGCATCAAACTCACATATCTGCATGCTTCGGCCTCCCCCACAAGTGCTGGAGTGATAGGTGTGTGCCCTCATGCCCAGTTACTTTGTGCACTCTTGAAACCTACATATCCATTATTCCTCTCAGTATCCATCATCTGTTGTTAATAATGCCATTGAAGCAAACGTAAGTATAACTTTTCTTGGCCTCATCCATACACCTCATCTTTAATTGTTGTCATATTTGAGTTTCTCTTCCTTGCTTAAATTCATAAGGAAGATGAATTTAATCTGAGAGTAATCTAAGCTAACTGGTAAACAAGCTTGTAATATAGAAGTGGAGGCATTTTATATCAGTCTTTGCAGAAACTCTCCCTCAAATTAATTATTTTCCTAATATATTATTAAGCAGATGTGTACATGTTTTTGCATGTAATTTGTCTGGGTAATGAAATGATACTATTTTCAAAGCTAAGAAGCAAGGAGTTCTGCAATATCTGAAAGAAGATATTGATTTTCTATTTGAAAGACATCAAAAGCTTACTTTCATGGCCTGAAGAATTTCCTAGGAAAATTTAGTATCATCTGGATTACTAGTAAGTCCCCTAAGACTTTTATAGGTAATCCTGTTTTTTCTCTTTAGAGTCAGATAATAATTGGATTTATTAATGTCCACTCTACATCTATTTTCATGAGTCTAACAATGACTTTGTGATTTTGTTTTCTGTGTACAAAAATATAAAATGAATTGATAAACTTGGGAGTTGGGCTTAAATATTTTTTAAAAATATAGGTTAGTCTTTCAGTCTTTTGTACCATATTATGTGTCCCATTCTTGGGGTATGAAATAGGCACACAAATAACTATTCACAAGGACCAGTTATTAATAGTTGTTCCTGTTTTATTATAAAAGACTTTGTACATGAATCTATGTGTGTGTGCACACATAGTCATGCATATGTTTATGTACATGTATGCATGAATATTAGTGCATTCTTGTGTGTATACATGTGCACATGCATGTGGAATACATTTGTCAATGATGTATATTCTATCTTTCTTCATTTTAACTTTTGAATCAGAGTCTCTTTGAGCCAGGAGCTCATCCATTGAAAAGAATATATTATGTTATGAAACAATTTCTCCCTAATACACTAAGAATGCAGAAAGACTCCACCACAATGAGGTGTTCTGTGGACTCTGAGGATTCTTCATGCTTTCACAGTAGGAAAGTTACCCACTGAGATACCTACCCAGCCCTGTGGGTTATTCTTTAAAGATAAAGAGTGGTGGTGGGTATTTACCCATTAATTTGACATCTGTCTTATCAAAACAGTAAGAGAAACAGTTCAAGGGTTAAGAGGGCACTTGTTGAATTTCCACAGAATTCAGGACCAATATCAATCCAACAGAATCAATATTCCATCCATCTGTAATTGCTCATACCTGCAGCTCCTCTGCCTTCATTATGCTTCAAGCTCACCATATTACAGAGCTACAATTGTGGAGAAATCACCCAGACACATAAACAAACAAGTAAATTAATATTCACAAATTTCTAACACCTCATGAAAAGCAAAATCACAAGTCACATGAGATATAACAGGGTTATAATAATGAAAAAATGCAATTCAATTGTTCAATTTTCTTTAGATCAACAAGACAAATTTAAAAAATTATACTTATTATCTATCAAGTATCTTAACAAATTAATTTGCAACCAACTTTTCATTGTACAATATGTGGCCAGACAGCAATGAGTCTATAAAAGTCATGGATTTAAGAATTTTCATGGTTTGTCTTAGTGTGGACAGATTTTCAAAGACTTAACAAAATTTATCAGAATCAATGTATGAGAATTCTGCAATGTTTATATTATCCAAGTGATTTTTAAGACGAATAGATAATTTAATCTGAGGAGGTTTTTACAGTATTATTACTTATTTTTGCACAGATTCTTATCTTTAGATTGCAGGCTTTTAAAAATTTTACATATATATTTATATTATAACACACATATATAATAAACCACCTACAGCAAAAGAACCACAAAACAATCAAGAAATATATGTGTGTGTGTGTGTGTGTGTGTGTGTGTGTGTTGCATTCAAAGTGTTTTGACTGTTTGTATTTGACAACCTTGTAGAAAGCATCTTTCCTATCTTGGTGAGTCTAAAATTCTGAACGTAAGTCAGTATCTATCATATCTCATCATTATCAACTTAAGACATCTATCTAGACCTAAAAATATCTTAACCCCTAAACAACTAAGCTTAATTGTAAAACTAAACCATCTGGTCTTTAACCCCCTCAGAAACTTTAGAAGGAATACGATTAATTACCTAAGAAAGGTTATTTTTAACTCACTGGTATAGAATTTTGTATATAGATGTAAAATAAGTTTAATTTTAGATACATTGGTATAGAATTGTAATTTAAGATTATTCTTTACACACAGTGCAGAGGTTTTGAGACAACATTGTTTTAAGCTTGAGCATCTCCTGTACTAGAAACAGAGGAGAGTTCTTTCCCAAGACACTTTGTTTGCTTTCTGAACATTCCCTAAAAGATTAACTGGGGAGACCTTCTTAAGTTTATCCATCCCAGCAGTCTCTAGGGATAGTAAAGTTAGTACAGAGGAAACATTCCTTAAACACACAGAAAACAAAATGAAAAAGTTGCCATCAAGCACTTGGAGCAAAAAATCAGACACACTACTACACAGTGAACAATCAATAAGGAGAAACAATCTTTTGGGAAAAGATTGTTGAAATTTCCCAATGGACAAAATAGTGATTCTCAAAAACTCATGCATTGGACAGTACACCTACACACCATAGATTCTTTACGCTCAATATATGCATTAAGGAAAGGCAAAAGAAGAGAAAAAAGAGACATGATGTTAGATGTTAGATTGCAAGTGCAATTTGGAGAATGATAGTGTAAATCAAAGAAAAATGAGAGCTATTCACTGTAAATAATATCAAATTATTAAGGGAAATTAAATAAAAGATATTTGCATTTGTGAATTTAGAAAGTTACTACTTTTGTAGTAATACTAGGGAAATTGATTTATAAATTAACAATTTCTATGTAATTCCAATGAATTTTCTTGGAATACATATAAAATACCAATTATAAAGAAACACGTTTATATTTGAAGACGCACAAAAAATATTTAATCTTTGGGAAGAATTTGCAGTCCAAACATATTCATGAATATTATCTTTTTTTTAATAAACATAGCAGAGGAAAGAACAGTCTTTAGAGTTTAAGAATATATCTTGTTGATAGATAAGTTTCTTAGCATATTCAATGTTGGTAAAAGGATTATATTTATTTTAAATGTGTGTGTGGAGGGTCTGTTCATTTACACAAGCATGTTTAAATTAAATGTTTGTGTGTGAGAGTGGTCTTCTATGTGGAGACCAAAGAAAAACCTCTGATGTCATCCTCAAGAATATCATCCATATCCTTTAAAATCCATATTCTTTAGTCAGTCGCATGACACTCACTAATCAAACTGTAATAGATGATCCCAAAACCCTAATGATTCTGCTGTTTCTACCTCCCAAGAATTGCCATTACAGGCAGGCTATACCACAACCACATTCTTATGTGGATTTTGGGAATAGAGTTAAGAGCTTCAGGATTGTTAAGAAAACACTTTGCCAACAAAGCCACCTCCCAGCCCCAGTCTCTTAAAGTATGAATGATTACAGGTCAACTGGTCACACAACATACATGTAAATAATTTGACTCTTTTGTATCACACATGCAAAATAACTGAAGATAAATCAAAGACCCTAATGCTCAAACCAAATAATTTAGAAGGAAAGACAAAAGTTAATCTTCACTACCTAATAGATTTTTTATAACAAAAATTTAAACCACAAAATGTCATATATTGTATTTCATTATATTTTTTACAAAGTGTATCACCTCTCAGGCTTTGGAAAAAGAACACCAAATCAAACTTCAAAGCCATAAATATGGAGAAATAAAAAATTAAATTAGATAGATTGTAAGAACCAGACATAGTAGACAACTACAGTGAAGGAGTGTATTTCAGATATGGCAGAGCAGATATAAACTCTCCATGGATATGACTACATGCTAAAGATTTTACAAGATAATCAGGCAAAGTCCCAGCAGGTATGGTTGAGGGGGTGATAAAACCCAACCCCAAGCTGAAAAGTGATAGTTAATGCATGGCTGCTGGGATATGGGGAAATCAGTCTTCTCCAGAGATAGAGGGCTCTGAGAGGTCACTCGTGTTCAAATAGATAGCCTTACACTTACGCCACATACTGGAAGCACTAAATGGACTTAGTGGGGTTTTTAAATATCACATAAAATGATGAGAAAATAGTGATGTGGCTGTCAATGCGAATTGAGCAGAGCAAACTGCACTGTATTTGATTTTAAAACAATATATGCATGAATAAAGAATCTCCAGTTCTGAAAGGAACTTCAACACCGCACTGTGGGAATGAAGTGGAATGCACCTTCACTGAAAGAACAAAAAAGAAATGAATTAAAAAATTAAAAATTAAACTTAACTAACAAGCTAACACCACATGTGCAAGTTACAGTGGAGAAAGAGTAACATACCCCAATATCAAGGCATTTATTAACTTAAACTATCATCATTTTTCATTAAGGAATGCCAGTAAACAGATCTCAAGATCTTCTTAATCAGAAGATTGAAAACTTCCAAAGGACAATTATAACTTTGTGTAATAAACTCAAATAACACATGAATATTTTCCAAGAAAACAGAAATCAAATAGCTGAATGATATATTGACTGTCAGAAATCAATTCATAATATGAACTATGATAAGGGCCGGGAAATATTAAACCAAAATAAAAATAAAATAATGTGGATATGAAACTCGCAAAGAATCAGTTTTAAAAATGTTTAAATGTATAAGGATCTAGAAAGAGCTTATACAACATTAAACTATTACAAAATATACAATAAAATTAACAAGGCTTGCAGTCAGTACAACTCACTCAACTTCTATTCTAAACAGTTACAATAAGCATTCAAAAATAAAGCTGTGAATATTTTAATGTAAAGGCTTACATTTTCAATATAAAAAATTTATTCACTTATTCACCAGCAATATAGAAGCTCCATGTCAAAATTAGAAGTACAAAGTTTGCTTTATATCTTCTTTCATAGCTCATGCCTGTTACCTGTATTCAATCCTTCCACCTGCACTTCTATTCAGCCTTATATTGTTCTGTTCTTTACTCCTGTGATACAGGATCCACATGCACATTTGTTCTCTCTCTCTCTCTCTCTCTCTCTCTCTCTCTCTCTCTCTCTCTCTCTCTCTCTCTCTCTCTTTCTGCTATTGTATGATTAGATTTTGTGATCTGGCTGTTCATCTGATTTCCTGAAAGGCTTCTAGTTTATTTTTCATTAGAACATAGTAGTTGTACATTTTATTTATATTCTGAATTTTCAATATTCGTCCATGTGCTAATAGACATTTAAGTTGATTCTATTTACTTACTATCATATATAGAGCAGGAATAAAATGGATACCTAGATATCTTTGTTGTAGAATTTGTAACACATTTGGGTGCATGCTGACGAGTGACCTAGTTGACTCACAATTAGGTTCCAGTTTTAATTTATTGAGAAAATTCCAAACTGACTTATATGTTTGATATATTAATTTGTGCCTCCCCACCCCAGCAGTATAGAAGCCTTTTCTTATCAACATCTCTTGTCAAATCTGTTGATATTACCTATTGTGACTAGAATTTGGTGGTATCTCAAAGTAATTTTAATTGCATTTCCTTGATAAATACATACTTTGAAGATGCTTAAAATGGTTAATGGCAATTTGTGTTTCTTCTTTTGAAAATTGTTCATTTTAGGAGCCCATTTGTTGACTGGATGTTGTGCTTCTTGCTGTTTACTTTCTATAGTTGCTTATAAATTCAGAACATTATCTCCCTAATTGAAGTATATGTATTAATAAGTGTGAGACATGAATAGCTACTAGATATTTTTATTATATTAATACAAATTTTAAAAAGTAATTAAGTTTTTTCTTTTATCTTCTGCTCAGACTATATTAAATTATTTTATTACAGTGTTACCTAATATGCATATTATATGACTGAACAGAAAATAAAGTGGGGTTTAATATAAATTTAGTAAACCAAATATTAAAAATATTAATCTATAATAAATATGGAAAATGAGTCAATAGTCAAAACTGTAATCAGAATCTGGCTTTCTTTAAAAACTCAATTAAGTTATGTAAAAAGGTTTTTGTTTTAATCCCAAGTGTGGGATACGAAGCTGCTTTCAGTTTGTCCAAAGTTGATAATTGTCTTTGCTACCTGCACTTAGTGGAATTCTGAGAAATTAACAGAGGGCATAAACATCAGAGTCCAGAGAACAAAAGAGGACTTGTCAAGGAACCCTCTGAGAAAGATGCTCTGAGAGAAAGAGAGAGAGAGGCTTCAAAAATGCTTGGAGGAGAGAGATGATTCCTGGTTCATTTGGTTTTTCCTAGACTGTTGGATGTCCTGAAGACTGAGATTGGTATCGACCCAAAGAAGAAAACGACTCTAACTAGCCAGAAGGAGCTAAAGATAACTCTGTCTCTTCTCCCCCACTAACCTTCTTTTTCCTACATAGGACTGGGAGTTTGGTAGAAGGGAGGAAGAAGTATAAGAAACCCCATTAAAACAGAGTTAAGTACAGCCTACAGAAGCTATGCACAGATCAGCATAGCTTCACTAGTGTATGTTCCCTATAGCTGAAGAATTAATGTGAAAGTTCCCTGATGATTCTCCACCAACTGGAAATGATGAGCACTTCTAAAATTGTTTATTAAGCCAATGTTACCTGACTCAAAAGCATTATCAATATACTGAAAGAAAAGAAAAATATAAAAAAATAAAACCTTAATCTCTGATGAATATATTCATGAAAATTTCAATAATATATTAATAAGTAATAACTAAAAAATCATGCACCATTACCAACTGAGACTTTGTATGTGATCAAAGAGCATACCTGGATACTGCTTTGGTTCATATATTATATTAACAAAACACAGGGTACAAACATATGGTCATTTTTATAGACACAAAAAACTTTGACAAATTATGTGCAATTTCATGATAAATGGTTTAAATACTGGAAATAGAAGAAAATTACTCTCTCAACAAAATTAAGTCCATCTATGCAAAGTTCACATTTAACATTGTATTCTTTATGTAATAACAAACATATCTTCTCTAAGACTTGGATCAAAGTAGGATGCCCAAACTTGCCACTTCTATTTACAATATTGTAAGTCCTGGACACAATAACCAGGAAAGAAAAGCACACAAGTCCTCCCAATTAGAGGAATAAATTAAAATGCTTCTATTTGTATATGAGATAAATTTCAATACAGACAACTTCCAAGGCCTGATAAAAATGTAAACTCTATTAAAATTACAAACATCCTCTATATATTTGAAACACAAAATCAACTTAATAAAACATTTGCATTTTTGTAAACTAAAAACTAACAATAAATAGAAACAAAAAAGACCTACCTTATGACAAAATAAATAAAATTAAGCCAACTAAAAGTATAAAAATATTTTGTATAAACAAAAGAGTATGAAAACAAACTTATAACTATTGAAACTGGAGATCCTGTTTTCATACTTTGTGGTTTATGCAATGATTTTTGCACATTCCATAATTCTATTCAGTATAATATTACTTCCTTCCTAAAACATGATTACTAATTTGAGAGCTGATGTCCTGAAAGATAAGGGCATAATTTATGGTACAAAAAATGTTTCTCTGGGAGCAAAGCACAGTCACATGTGTGGAAAGATGTTTTTTATGTTTATCGATAAAGGAAAAATTCTACTTCTCTAGTTTAAATTTAAATAAATATAAGATCTGGCTATCAGGAAATTACACTCAATTATAAAATCATTTTAAAAAAGTAAAATTTTATGATCAATACAATTAATTGAATTTCTATAATCCATTATTGTCTCTTCATATTCTATTCAATTTTTTTCTTTTTGATACTTCATTCTGTTTTTATATATATATATATATTTAATATATGTATATATGTACATATAAATCTGTGTGTTTTCATAAAGCCTACTTGTTGACTGGCAGTTTGTTTCTTGCTACTTAATATCTGTAGTTGCATGTAAATCAGGATATTATGTCCCTGATTGAAGTATGGCTATTAATATTGATGAAGCATTAGTATACACTAAATATATTTGCTGTATTAACCCAGGTAGAAAAATTGATTAATTTTTTTGAATTTACAAAATTTATAAACTTATATACATATATTACTTTTTTATTAATTTATTCATATTACATCTCAATTGTTAGCCCATCCCTTGTATCTTCCCATTTCTCCCTCCTTCCTGCTTTCCCACTACTCCCTTCCCCCATGTCTGTGATTGAGTGGGAACTCCTTCCCCTGTATATGTTTATAGAGTATCAAGTCTCTTCTTGGTAGCCTGCTATCCTTCCTCTGAGTGCCACCAGGCCTCCGCATCAAGGGGATGTGGTCATAAATGGAGCACCAGAGTTTGCATGAAAGTCAGACCCCACTCTCCACTCAACGGTTGAGAATGTCCTGTCCACCAGCTAGATCTGGCTAGGGGTTCAATGTTTACTGCCTATATTGTCCTTGCTGGTGCCATAGTTTGAGCAGGACCCCTGGACCCAGATCCATGCATCATAATGTTGTTCTTGTAGATTTCTAGGACCCTCTGGATCCTTCTATTTCCCCATTCTCCCATGGTTCTCTCACCTAAAGTCCCAATAGGATGTCTTCTCCTCTGACCCACTTTTGTGGTAAGTGAAGACGTTCATGGGACATATCCCTTGGGTTAGTGTCTTGATATAAGTGAGTTTATACCATTTGACTCTTTTTGCTTCTGGGTGAACTCACTCATTATGATAATTTCTAGTTCAATTTATTTGTCCACAAATTTTGGGAATTCCTTGTTTTTAATAGCTGAGTAGTATTCCATAGTGTGAATGTACCACAGTTTCTTTATCCATTCGTCTATAAATATTACTTTTGTTGAAACCCTATTGTTATATAAACTTCAGTTTCTATAAGCTAAACATAAAGCTTCTATGATTTCAGAAAAGTATATTCAAAATTAACAAGAATAACCTAATATTTTATTTTTTTAATTTTCCTACTTTTTTTATTAATTTATTCTTGTTACATCTCAATGGTTATCCCATCCCTTGTATCCTCCCATTCTTTCCTCCCTCCCATTTTCCCCTTATTCCCCTCCCCTATGACTATTCCTGAGTGGGATTACCTCCCCCTGTATATGCTCATGGGTATCAAGTCTCTTCTTGGTAAACTGCTGTCCTTCCTCTGAGTGCCACCAGGTCTCCCCCTCCAGGGGACATGGTCAAATGTGAGGCACCAGAGTATATGAGAAAGTCATATCCCACTCTCCACTCAACTGTGGAGAATGTTCTGCCCATTGGGTAGATCTGGGTAGGGGTTTAAAGTTTACTGCCTGTATTGTCCTTGGCTGGTGCCTTAGTTTTAGCGGGACCCCTGGGCCCAAATCTACCTATCATAATGTTCTACTTGTAGGTTTCTAGGACTCTCTGGATCCTTCTACTTTGTTATTCTCCCATCCTTCTTTCATCTAGAGTACCAATAGGATGTCCTCCCCTCTGTTAGAAATGATCATAATGAGTGAGTTAACCCAGAAGCAGAAAGACTTAAATGGTATATACTCACTTATATATATATACATACTAGCCCTAGGGGTATGTCCCATGGAAGCCTTCACTTACCTGGAAACTGGGACAGAGGGGAGGATAACCTAATATTTTATGATAAACTGAAAAATAAAGCAAAATTCGGTATCAGATACTGCTTTTTCTAAACCTACTTTCCATTTTTTATATTAGACACAAATGTTTATTTATTCTCTCACACTGAATTTAATATGTACTTGTGTTAAAAATAACATCAAAAAATGGTTAGGGCTTTAAAACATTCAGTATAATATCTTTTCACACACTCACACAAATAATATCTTTAGTGAATTATTATTTTGTGAAAAGTTTTACATTCAAGAGATGTTGCATATATTAGAATGCATTGTGAGGAACTGAGCACACAGATGGAGCACACAGTTCCTCTACACAGCGGTTAGACGCTGGTATCTTAGTCACATTTTCTTACAAAATGCAACCACAGAAATTTAATTATCATATTCCAAATAGAGAAAAATTTCTTCAACCATGAAGTCTTTCTTACCACAAGCACTTTGCTTTACATCTGAAGATGAAGTCTAACCTCTCCCAATAAACTAACCTCTCTAACAAAATACTGTGTCCTTCATCTTATTCCATACATAGATGGCACTCAGGAATTAGGGAAAACCTGGGAGCCAGGTAGTGCATGATCAACACTTACTGGCCGTTTCTTGGAAGTCATATTTTCTTTATTATCATTGTGTAGTAATTTATTTCTTAACCTTATACATATTGAGATCAGCATAACTGGGTTAAGGAATCTTTATTTTCCAAGTGTTTTCTATATGAAAATATTTGATACCATTTTAAGGCTAAGGCTTTCAAAAGAGGGTATGTGTTTATTTATGTGTTTAATGCCACCTGGAAACATTATTCTACTTCTGCCTTAAGAATCTTTCTGATTCTAGTCTTAATAATCCCTTTGTGTATTCTTTCTTAAATATCTAAAATGTGTTTATCATCCAGTTCATTCAATACATATAATTTTGACATTTTAATATGTATTTAACTTAGTCTTCAATTCACACAGATTCACAAAAATGATATATTTTCATGTTTACCTTTTTAAACTTTTTTTTGTCTCACATTCTCTGGAGAGTAAATCGCACTCAAGTGGCATACTTTGCATTGCATAAATATTAAGCAAGCAAGAAGTATCCAAAGTTATTCAAAGGGCAAAAAGGCGCTCAACCTCTGGGCAGTGTATAGATCTTCACACTGCAAAAAGATATTAAATTATCTCATAGTCACTTTAACTTCTTTTATATAGCCAAGAATAATATGTGGGAAAAAGGAAGTAAAATTAGAAAAACCAACAGGAAAGAAAACAGAAAAAGTAATTAAGAAATTAAAATAGATTCATTCTTGCCAGCATAAAATATATTATCTCTATGAATTAAAATGTAAAGGGTTAGTATGAGGAAAAATAGCAAGTGAGGAGTTAGTATGAGGAAAAATCACACATGAGGAGGTGGTATAAAGTGAAATTTTATAAGTGAGGTGTTAGCGTGCACTGTACTCAGTAGTGTGGCTATCATAACAGTCATAACTTCATGGTAATTTGACCATAGGGTAATGAGAAAAACACAAATAACATCAAAACAAAGGAATAAGAACTAAGGAACAACAACAACAACAACAAAAAAAAAAAAAAAAAAAAAAAAAAAAAAAAAAAAAAAAAAAAAAAAAAAAAAAAAACCAACAGCAGCAATAATAAAAACCAAACAAAAGAAGTAAGTAAATCGTAAGCAGAATCAAGGACAATTCTAGCACTATTTAGGTAAAACCTTTACATGACATTCAAAAGATAAAAGATTCAAATAAACAAGGCATCAATAATAATGATAATGATAATAATAATAATAATAATAATAATAATAATAATAATAATAATAAAAAATAACCTTTGTTTGAATCTTGGACCTCACAATTTATGTTTGCACAAAAGAAATAATATTTCTCTTCTGAGTTTCATCAATATAATTAAAAATATTTGGTTGCGTATTTCAGCCTAACCATCTGCTATTCGTCATCATTAGTGTGACTAGATAATAACTAGATGTGTCTATCACTTAGTCTGAAATTTGAGTAGCTGCCTCAGTTGTCCCCTTACCTGGGTTTTCTTACTGTTTATTGCACACTCTGATTCCAATATGAGAACTCATGTCATGTTTTGTTTCTCCATTATTTCATTGTCTGTGGTCTCTCATTGTCCCTTAAAATCAATGTAAGTTCTTCAACTATTGAATTAATGGTATATTGGATTGTCTTCATTCTAGTGTTCTTGTGCTCTGCTTGTGTTGTATATTTAATATTATTTTCAGAATCTGGCCTCCTTATTGTTCCTGTTTCTTGTATTCAAGAACATTTACATTACTGATCATAATGAATTATCACGTTTTGCTTTAGGTAAAGAATTGCTTATGCCCACATTTTCCTCTTTGCTGGAAGAAGCTTTTAACAACTCCACTTCAATCTTTGAAACCAGGTTTTCTCTAATTTTACAATCATTTTGTTTTCCTTAAGTGCTCTGCTGATTTTAAAAACACAGTTTTTTTTTAATTTTCTCAAAAAAAATCATGCTTATTCATCAACACTGATGCAATTTAGAGTTATAATGTATAGTGATAAAAACAAACATTTTTTCTGTGTTTTCAAATCTCTGGTATACTACAGTTTGCGATGCACGGGAAATAAATCTATACTACCAGGTTTTCTCAGTTTTCAACATTTTGTTTAAAAAATAACATACACATCTATAGGCTCAGTTTTCTTAACCAATACATTTTATTACAACTTATTAACCGAGCATACATCATTTATAACCTGACTAACCAAAACAATAACAAATGAGGATTAGGGAACACAACAACAAAACCATAAGGATATCAGTTCCAAGTAGCGATTCTCCAGGCATAATCTGCAGGATTTCTTCTGCTGGAACCTGGAGTAACCAGAACCCGGAACCTCAGCAGGAGCCAGATCCCTGAAGCCTTCCCTTGAGCAGTTCTCTTTAGTAGTGTCTTGAAGTGCAGCAATGAACAGCCAAAACAATCTGAAGTCTCCAAAAAGCCCCACCTCAAGGTCTGGGCTCATTCATACATCTCCTCCCAGAGTCTGTTCATGGGATCTTTTCAGCTGTTAACAATCAAATTCCCACATGAGATGGTTGGTCTTCTAGGGGATTAACCTTACCTGTTCTCTCACTCGACCATTCTGATCCCACACTTGGGATCATAATAAACAGGTTTATCTCTGCCTCATCTCCTCCTTTCTATTTAATAAAATAAGCTATATACAACAAAATAAGAATTATCCATTAAGTCAACATATACAAGGACCAGTCCATTTGTAGTTAACTATTTTTAAGAAATTGTTACACTGTCCTATGCTACTGATTCTTTGTTTTGTTTTGTTTTCTTGTCTTTAACAGCAAAACTCTTAAAATATTTTTGTAATTATAAGTTATGTGTATGTGTATGTGTGTGCCTCTGGGTAAGTGAGTGCAAGTGCTTTTGAATTCCAGATGAATCTGTTCTCTTTGCAGTGATAGTTACAGGAAATATACAAGCCAACTTATGTGGATTCTACGAGGTAAACTTCGGCCTCTGGAAGAGTAGCTAGTGCCTTATACTTCTGAGCACTCTCTACACTTCCTGTAGAACTAATTTTAAATAGAATCTTTCTAGCCATTGATGTTTATTTTTTGCTGCCAGTTAGTTCAAGAGCTTTTTTATGCTTTATGCTATTTGTAAAATTGCAGTATGTATGTGTGTGTTTCTACATGTATGCACATAAATAATGCACAACATTATAATATTTTTTGCAAAAAATTGCTACCTAGCTACTGATTCTTCTAACTAAACTTATTTTAATACTGTGGCTATCTAGTTTTCAACTCCATCAGAGACCCCAGAAGGAAAAACTATCTAATATAAAAGAAGTGCTGGCAAGCCACTTCCAAAAGTATTGCCAGGATAGACAGCTCACTGTCTGGACTGTCACAAGTTCCTCTCCATTGTTGGGGCATCCAGTCTTCAGCCAACCAGCCCAACTCATCTGAGAGACAGCTTCTGCACTGTCACAAGTTTCTCTCCATCATAGGTGCATCCCACCTTCAGCCAGCCAGCTCAAAGCATCACACAGACTGCTCTGAATCATGAATCCTGAAGGACTAGCCCACCTGGTCTCTGCAAGGCTGCACAGTCAATTTCTCAAAACCAGGCTGGATCATATCAGACTGTTAGTCTCTCATCAGCAGTAGATGTAAGTAAAGTTTCTCAGTCCAGTGGCTAAGTGCCACTATCTTTTCTTGATGTATTGTCAGGAATGGATGTCTCTCTGTCATAAAAGCCCTTCATTATTAAATACCTTTTTGTATATATTTATGAAGTGTTTGAAGACATCTATCTATCTGTAATATGTATCATCCATCTAGCCCTTTGAAAACATATAAAAAAAAAACAAATAAAGCTTATTCTATAATTAAGTAACTTAGTACCTAGTAAGATTTATAAGTGACCAACTACCAATTTCTATTTTTGACCATTCTAAACAAGTTATTTTTCACCTTTTCAAATAAGTTGTCTATGAATAATACATTAAATAAATGTCAAATAAAATAATTTTAGGTTTCTACCAACATGCAGTATACAATTTAAGTTTCCATTTACATAACATATACAATATATAAAGTAAAAATTGAAAACGGAAAAAAAATTAAATTTCCATCAATCTACAATACCAATGTAAATTATTTGAGGCTAGTAGATTCAATAATCTACTTTTTATTCCATTAATCTCTATCCATTCATATCCTTTCCCTTCTTCCCCTCTTTTTCCTTAATGTTAGATAAGATAGAAAAGTAAGAGAGAAAGAAGGATAGAAGAAACAATTCCTTAAATGAAATTTTTATTAACTAATAACTAACTCTCTAGGCAAAAACACACATTAATAACCCTCCAGAAACCACCACCCCATCTACTGGGAATAGGGGCATTGTTCTTTCGAAATTACTTTTTGTTGTTTGGGAGAAAAAACACCTTTTGGGTACCCTTAGAAAAATAAGATATTAGCCAAGCCTTGCAAAAACTAGCTGTATATGTTTTGTCTAGTCTTTTTTGGATTGATCATTGGGTCTAGTCCTTTTTAAAGTTAATATGCATGCAAATTTCTTGAGGTAGCTGAAGCAGTCTTTGATGTTGACTCACTTGGGCTATCTGCTTTGTCTTCATAATTATCTGTTTTTGCTTTGAAAATAAGCAAACTCTCACAAGTATTAGCCTAAGTACTTATCTCTCTCTACATATATGGAATATTCACTGTGTACAAATTATTTATATATAAACATCTGCCCTATATTTGAGCATGTGCAAGCCATCAATGTTATACATCTGTTTGAGCTGTAATATCCAAGCTGTAAGAAAGGATGTCATGTTATAAAGACCGGATATCCTTTATTATTCCCTGGCTATATAAAGACATACAACAAGATTATCATTTCCTGCAAAGAAATATAGTCTTTCGAAATATTCAATAAAAAGTAATTTAAAATCCAAGTATTTCAGTAACAGTCCATCACAGAATCCCATTTATTAATTTGAGTTTATTGTCTATTCTTCATTAATAACGATTATACTTATAAAGAACTTACCTAAACTATTTTACCTTTTATACCTATATAATCATATGTATCTTTTAAAACTAGGATGATTATTCATGTGATAAAAAATAGACTAGTAATTGGCATAACAATGATTTGATTAGCTAACAATTAGCTTGTATTTATTTAATTACCCTAAACAGACTGCAATAAAACTTTCAAGATATTAGAGGTAAACCCTATATTATAATTGTGTTTATTGCTACAATGCCTCATATTATAGTAGAAATATATATAATGTGTGTGAAGAATAATCTTTCATTTTACTTATATACCAGTGTATCTAAAATTAAACTTATTTTTATTACCAAAATTGTGTCAGTTTGTAATTCTGACACAAACGATGAAACTCAAAAACCTCCACTCTTTATAACTTATTTTAAAAAATCTTATAGTTTATCTTGCCAACTGAAGTCAAATGTAGTATTTCAAACAAAAAGTAATTTTGCCCTTTGATATAAAAATGTTATATATTTTGATTGGATGTAAATTCATTAGTCAGTATATCTTAGCATTTTTTTGAAAAGAGTTACTAGGAGGAAACAGAATAAAAGGTGTCAGAGCTCTGTATACTTATTATATGTGCATATTCCATGGTTAAAAATAAATATCAATTAACAATAATTTGTCATAAGTATAGTTTTTGTTTGTTTTTATTATATTTATTTTTTACATGTACATTTAATATTATTACACATCAATAAAATAAACTACATACCTTATCTATTTATAGAGAAGGTTAAGTTGTTATATAATGTCTTCAAAAATCTGGGAGACATACAGAATATGATGTTTAAGAATGTTTTTATTATTTCAAAGATTCATTGACAATGAGACATATTAAGCCCTGGCAACATGCAGCCTACCTCAAAGAGGATGATGAGCATCAAAGAACCTCCTTATGGAGATGGATTTAATATGGCAAGCAAGCCAATGGAAAAAATGTCCTCATTAATACCACAGACAGAATTCTGCCTAAAAAAGGGCAAGCTTGGAAGCAGGCAGAGTCCACAATCAAACTCTGCCAAGACAGGGTAAGCAAGTCCTCAATAGTTCCTGCCTCACAAATATGTCTGTCATATATATTGGGCCAGAAGGCTGAAGATGATGCTCCAACATTATAGCCACTTTTGGGTGACTATTCAGGTAGCAAACTGCCTCTGTCATCTTCCCATTTGGGAAGCTGTTAAGTTTCACTCTCTGTATACTCAGGTAATTAATTTTATTCCTTCTCATGTCTCTGATGGGGTTGAAGGGCAAATAGTTTAGTTTTATAATTAATCTCAGTTGATTAGGGGTTAAGATATGTTTAGGTCTAGATATATCTTTTAAGTTGGTAATAACAAAATATAATAAATATTGATTTACATTCAGAATTTTCGACTCACCAAGATAGGAAAGATATTTTCTTCAAGGCTGTCAAATACAAATAGCCAAAACACTAAGAATGTAACTATTATATAATTCCTGATTGTTTTATGGTTCTTCTTGCTGTAGGTAGTTTATTGTATACATGTGTAATAACATAAATGTATAGGTAAAAGGTAAAAAATATTTAATAATCAAATGCATCAAAAACATTTAAAAAACCAAGATTTATTATAAGTAATTATTATTTATTTAAAATATTACTTAATTATTTTCTAAATGAATTATTTAATTAAAATTTGAGTAAGAGAAGGCTTTGTATTTTTAAGTGGCTTGTCACGTTTCTCATAAGATTTCACATAATTATGTTACATGAACTGTGGGAAGGCATATATCAAAGAATATCTATGAGTTTAAGCAATCAAAAAAAATCTCATGAATAGCTGCAAAGGATTGAAGCTACATGTGTATGAAAATAGCATATTGTTTGTTTAATACTGAGATCAGAGTAGGGAGCTACATCTCATAAGTTACATCAACTATTGGAAAATATATAGAGCATTTATACTTTGGAATCAGGCTCAGCCGTGCAATTCGGCAGCCAAATTTTCTAAATCCTGAAGCTATTCGGAAAATGGTAGTTCAGTAACATAGCAAGTGTATTTGTCTCCCTAAAAGCCTAACAGATGAAACACAAATTGATTGACTGTTCAAGTTTGTTTATAATTACAGACTTCCAATTAGAAGAGAAAAATATATCATAAGATAATAGGGAAAAATTTTAGCTGCTAGACACTAATCTTTTTTATTTTAACTATAGTCATTTTTACAAACACTTTTAACATATTTGGCTAGAGCCTATTTCCTTCCTGTGAAAATGCCTGTGCCTATGGATATAAAAGTTAGCCCCTGACACATCTTACTTCAGAGAAAAACACATCTTACAGAAATGCTAAGTAAGAACAACATAACTTGGCTTTAGTAAATCACTCTGCTTTCTTCATGAATAAAAATAGGAATAATATATATATATATATAACTATACTACTTAAATATAAATGTGCCTCATTGAGAGTTATAGAAAAGAATGCATATCGCAAAATAGACTGTGGCTCTGAACCATTATTCCATGCTCTAAGATTAGCCATGTCTTCTGAACTAACCACAGTGTGCTAGATAGAATTCATTATCCTATAAATAATAAAACATGCTATTATATATCATGTATAATATATAAGAAGTAAATTTTATTTCCAATGCAAACATAATTGGAATAAATAAATGTTATTATGCTGTGATTATAAAATTTCCACAATAGGCTCATGTGTTGAATTTTTGATTCTCTTTATATGGCACTGTTTTTGGAGATTCTTGGAACCTTAGAAATTTGGGACAGCAGGACACTGTGAACTTGTCTTTAAATTTACACGTAATATTTTCCTTAGAGTTTAATTCACTCAATGGTACCATGAATTAATGACTGAGATCCTTGCCATTATGAACCAAACCAAATCTCTCTTGTAACACAGTCTGAAAATGAAATTTTGTGAGGGAAATTATGTGTGCTTGTGAGAACATTTAAAAAACAAAACAAAACAATGGAAATGTGTTGTGACCCAATTGCCTCAAAAACACAACCGTTATTAAAATATATTTTCTTGTTCCTCCCAGAAGTTGCAGAGAGGAATGTATTTACTTCATATCTTGTTATTCATGCTACTCTATGAAAAAATATGTGCTTACCTTGTATGGCTTATTTTTATAATTATAGATTTTACTCCTGGGATTCTTTTTAACCCACAGTGGATAAATCCTTTAATACTACAAATAAGTTGGCTGTTGCACTAGATTTTAGTCTTCTTCATTTATCAGACCCAGTATTCTAGGTCCCAACAGATTTAGACCTGTAAACACTCCACTTTTAGTTTGTTAATTTAAGATACTTTGTCACAGGAACAAGAAAATCAAACATAAAATTCAATCCAGAAAGTTATAATAGTTGTGACTACACAATAATTGTCTGATTCCTAGGTCTTGGAAACTGCTTTGTGAAAGGAACTAGAAGACAGTTTAATGTAGAAGCCAGAAAATCAACCAGGCATGAGCAGTAATTAACAGCCAATTCTTGTAAGGAGATAGAACATCATTCTTATAAGAAGGAATATAATAAAAGACAAAGTTATGGGATTTCAGAAGGCAACAGGCATTTATTGAGGCAAAATTAGAATCTTACAAAGTAGTCTGTGTAATTGAATTGAGAGTGTTAAAGTTTTAACATGAATAGTTAATCAATGTAGTATTGGAAAGCTTTAGGCTAGTTTACAATAAAAACGTCCAAAATTAGAAAAAAAAATACATAAGAACCACAGTCCTTATGATAATATCTTTTATAAAGCTGGAACTAGAAAGGCATAGTTTTGAAAAAGTAATTATGCTTAAAGACATTTGCTCAACTGTGTTCATAGTTTTATTCATAATAGCCAGAATCTGGGAAACGACCCAGATGTCCCTCAACGGAAGAATGGATAAAGAAAATGGCACATTTACACAATGGAATATTATTTAGCTATAAAAAACAAGGGAGTCGTGAAATTTCCAAGCAAATTTGTGAAACTAGAAAAGATCGTCCTGAGTGAGGTAACCTGGACCCAGAAAAGCAAGCATGGTATATACTCACTTATAAATGAACATCAGCCAAAATAGATGTCTCCTAAGAGACTACACCCAGTGGAGGATTGAGACAGGTACTGGAACTTTCAGCCAGACTCTGAGAGAAGTTCTGGCTTAGAGTTGGATGGAAAAGTTGAGAAATGGAAAGAACCAGATGGGTCAGGAGCTCCACAAGGAGACCATCAAGCCTGGTTGATCTGGACCTAGAGGTGCCTGAACAAACTGGTGCACCAACCAGAGACATTACAAACAGAGAACCTAGACCCCCTGTTCAGATGTAGCCTATGGACAGCTCATTCTCCACAGGAAGTCGGGAATGGGGACTGCCTCTGATAGAAACAGGTGTCTGTGATTTGATCACTGCCCAATGGTAGGGTGGCCTGTGGGCACGCAGAGAAAGAAGATGGAGGCTATACTGATGAGACTTGATAGGCTGAGGTCAGTCAGTGGAAGAAGAGCCTCAAAAATACACCACCCAAGTCAGAGGTCTAGGGGAGGGGAATGGGGCAGAAGAAGGAGTAGAACTGGAAGATAAGAGCAAGGGGACGATAATCCAGATATGCTGTGAACTAATTATAATAAATAAAAAATTTAAAAAGAAAAGACATTAACTACTGTTCATGTGAAAATAAGGCAGATAGTCACAGGAATTGGCCAAAATTCATTGTATTGATGCCTAAGTCACCTGAAATACTAACATAGAAAAATAATTATGCTTTGTTAAAAAGCACTTGCATATTTTCTTTGGTATCCAGTTAAAACAGGCCAACTAGGTATTTGTATGTTCAAAACTTGTTTCATCATCACTATAAATGGCAGAGGCAAGTATGAACATATGTGGAGGAGACGGATCTATTTTTTGAGGTTGTGGTAAAATTTGGGTCATCTGCGTTGATGCCCATTCTTCAAACAGCAGAAATCAAGAGTTATAATGTCGTAAAGTTTTCTCCTGTATCAAGCAAAATGTCACATTCTGGCAATGTGTAACTGACTTTTCAGAATTCTCTTGAGTGTTCAGTGCATACATATTTGTAGGTGTTAGTGCAATGTGTAGCATAATAAATTCTCTGAACAGCTCCCATTTGTGTGCATTTTGTGTAACATTGTAAGTAAAGCAGAACTGCATTGCTGACTGTGGAAGGACTTCCTTCACTGTAATAAACATGGTGAAATGCAACTTGGAGGAAAAGGGGTTACTTTATTTATATTCCATATCACACTCCATGATGAAGGAAGTCATGACAGTAACCCAGAAGCAGGGATGAGTGAACAGACCATGTATAATGCTGTCGACTGCCTTTTCCCTCTTAGGCTTTCTTCTACCATGCACGACTATCTGCCCAGTAGAGGCACCACAGACAATGATCTTGTCTACAGGCAAATTATATAGATGTATTTTCTCAATTAAGTGTTTGTTCCAAAATGTGTCTAGGTTAGTGTCACATTAATGAAAATCAACTAGCATAGGAAACACAGGTTATTGAAGATAATGAGGAAAATTGTCAATAGGAAGGGGTAACTCAAGATAAAGGCCAAATAGCCTATATCTGTATAAATCAAAGGGTCAGGGCTTTTTACAGCCTTGTGAGATTATAGCATAAGAGAATCATCCCAGTGCTCTCAGTAGAGGTACAGAATGTAACAGTTATAGTACCTTGCTGTCCTATTTGGTCTAAGTTATCCTTGTCACTCCATTATATTTCCATTTTGCAAAGAGAATGACTCCTATTATATATTGTATTTAGGGTATATGTAACTGTTTTACTTTTAGGAGCTCATAGTTAATAGTTTACCAAGAGGAGAGTTTGAGCTTAAGCTTTTTAAAACAGTGTTGTATCTGTTGATATTTCAAGGACACTTGGAGATGTATTCATTGCTTTTCAGCTTATGAGATAGTCATGAGTCTTTTCCTTTGGCTTTGAGAATCTTATATTTTGAGATAAAAATTACCTAAGAGAATTATATGTTAAAAGATTGCTTGAAAATTGGTGATGCATAGAGATAGGAGCTAGTTAAATAAAGGAGGCCATTATATCAAACTTTGAATGAGATATTTCCCCAAATCTTTCCCCCAATCTGTTTCCTGGCATGTTCTATAGTGCTATCCGTAGTCAAATGCCTATCCAATGACTATGAACTCTGAAATTATGAGATAAAATAGGGCTAAGTCTTTATTTTTTAAAATCTTTATAACTAATATTGTTGTTAGGGTGGGAGGCATGTAGCTAGCATTGATGGTATCTTTCACTGAGATAAGAAAATTAAAATACAGAAAAAATCAGTAAAAGATTTCAACATTAAGCAACAGGTAAATGAGAAAGCCAGGATTCACCTCTCTCTCTCTCTCTCTCTCTCTCTCTCTCTCTCTCTCTCTCTCTCTCTCTCTCTCTCTCTCTCTCTGTGTGTGTGTGTGTGTGTGTGTGTAGATATTAGTGGCAGTCACAGCATGGCATGGGGTGCTTCCTCTGTTTATCTCTGACTTAATACCTTGAGACAGAATTTATCATCATTTGGACTAGTCTTGGAATCTTCAACACCACTGTTGAATTTATAGGCAATTACACTCTGCTGTATGTAGGTTCAGGTATTTGAACACAGGTCCACTAAGCCATCTCTCCAGTTCCTCATTTAACTTTCAAATTGAGTAATAATAAAATGTACCCATTAATAAGGATGTTAGGATCCACTATAACAACTTAAAATCTGTTTATCAATCAAAAGCTATAAAATTAAGGAAAGTCTGATAGTTATTTTTTGTAGAATTGATATGCGATTAAATCATAGACTCAATCATCTGCTGATGATATATTTGTTGGTGTTAAATTGGTTTGTAACTAGTGAATCTTTTAAGAAATATTATATATATATATATATATATATATATGGCAGGAGATAAAGAATTGGGTAAGCAGGAATTCCATATATACTCAGAGACTTAGATAATATATTTGTCTAAAAAAGGTTTAACATAAATTCATACTTCTTTACTATTATAGTTATATTTAATAATAATAAATGTATGTGTGAATTTTACTAATATAAATATATGTATATGTAAATATATGCTTAATATAAATATTATTTAATCATATAAATTATATAGACATTTATGTAATGATGTCCACATAAATGTATATTCATTATAACATGGGTATGCATTTAAGTTATTTTATATTTTGTTAAATGTTACTATTGTTAATGGGCATTTATTGTAAAGAGTTAGATGCAATGTAAACAGGATGTTTAAGAATCCTGAAAGCATTGTTCTTTCTTTGGTGAGAGAAGGACTTTTCTTTTTATCATTTCTATCATCACCCATAGACATTTAGAGTATTGCTTTAAATAGTTCCAAATATATTTTAAATGAAATACTCTTTTTTTTTCTGCCTCACTAATACAACCTGTTAAAGCCAATAAAGCATTTAAGAGCTATTTAGGACTAAGTGATCCCAGGGGAACAGTGCTTTCCAGGGAAATTGTAATGGGATACAGAGCCTTTCTTTTCTGGGTCACTACTTTGAAAGTAGCTCAGGTTGTAAGTGATGGAAAGTCATTACTGCTCAATGGCCTAGGTGTAATAAAGGGGTGGTTTCAGTCCAGTTCTTGGTGAATAGACATTCTCGTCCCAGTTGGCTTTAATTGGCATGCATGCTGACAGTTTTATGTGTGGGCTAAGGGCTATAGCCGTTGTCAATCTAATTGTAAGTCACATGACTAAGAGGAACACACAGGTTAGAAGAAATCAAGATCCAGGGGTGTAATAATGGGAAAATATGAAAATAAATTCTTGTCAAGAGTCCAAAGATGAAGTAAATAAATGTATTTACTGTATTGATTTAGTGTATTTTTAAAATATGAGACTCTAACATATGCTGTTGAATTCCTTGTGATAAGAAACATATTAAAAACTGATAATTGCACTTTAGAGCATACATAAACAATAATATCAGTTTTCACACTAATAATCTCTGGCTAGTTCTATTGGTGACAATTGTTTTCTTTGGTTGTAACAATAGTGAGCAAACTACCAAAGGAAATGGGCTATTCCTGTGCAACTTCAGTTCCTTCACTCAAATAGTAGGGTAGTTGTCTACTACTGATTCCTCCTAATTAAATATTGACAAGAACTAGAAAGGCAATTTAATGAGATAATTAAACAAATAAATATATATTGAGAAAAAGTGATGATTGCTAATCATTTTGTATTGTAAGTGGTAAATAGATACATTCTAACCCCTACATGACAGTTGAAAATTAATGTAGTGATGACTGTCTTGTTTGTTTGTTTGTTTGTTTTTATGGCAGCTCCTTACTACTGACAATCTTCATAAGGGTGCCATTTTTATTTTCATTTCATACTGGAGAATTAAAAGATTTTATTCAAATTTTATTGCATGTAAGAACAAAGCAAATTTTACATTCAGTCTATGGTTTATTGAACCAAAGTCTATGCCTTTTTATAACTACAATAACATAGAGCTTAATTATCAATTATAAAATATTGAACATTAATCTTCTTTACATATTTAACAGATTGAGATATTTGAAGGAGGTATACTTTCATATCCATGCTAGGTAAGCTTGGATGAGATGTTGATGAGACTTGGAGATATAGCTTGATGATAGAGAACTTACCTGACACATCCAAGGCCTGAGTTTCAATCTCCAGTACTGCAAAGGATAACAACAAAATAATATGATAATATTTCATTAGAGAGTTTTAGTTAAATAATAGTTTATCTAAATAAAAAAGTTTGTTTTGTTAAATATGTAAAAATTGTTGTTAATATTTTATAATTGAAAATTCAAGTTCTCTATTAATGTAGTTTAATAGGCATAGAATTTTGTGAAATATACAAGTGTGTATATATGGAGAGTACAAAGTGAAAAAGGAACGAACTTCTCTAGAGGATAAGAAATGGAGTTAAGGGAGTTCCAAGATTGCAGCGCCTATCACACACTGTATCTGATCTACTGCATGGAGACCAAGGACCAGATTGGGAACCACAGACTGTAAGAACTGGAGAACATTAGGTGAGTGGGGTCCTGCACAATGCAGACCACAGGCAGGCTTGGGCCTGGGCCAAACAATAGCCCTTGGAGGACCTGAACGCACTCTCCAGACTTTGGAACGGAACCCACCTGTGGACTGCAGCCAGCCTCTATAGCCCAGGTGCCGTGTGTGCAACGGTGGAACACCAGATCCCCTTTCCTGGAAAAGTCTCAGGGAAACAAGTGAATCTGTCCTCAGACACCCACACCCGCCCACCCCAGTTGACAGGAAGATCAGGAGGCTGAGATGAAGCTCATGGTACCTAGAAACAGTGTGCACTATCTGGGCAGGTCTGGCCAGAGCCAGGCAGCTGGCCTCAGAAGACTGAGCCTGCAAAATTGGGCTGATAGAACCCAGCCAGGACAGTCTCCATGGCCCACCAGGAACTCCCATGCTCATAGGAGAAGCTGGACTGCCCTGAGGGTGTGGAAGGGGGTCTGAATTGCAGCCACCACTCAGTGGGACTGAGCCACCAAAAATGCACATGTAGGCTGGTATGCTATCTAGAATGATACAGACAGGAACCTATAGCTGGCCATAGCAGTCAGGGCCTGGACAACTGGGCAGATAAAGCCACAGTCCCCACAGTCTGGCAGGAACTTCCATGCTTGTGGAAGAAACTGGACTGCCCTGGGTGACTGGAAGGGAGTCTAAGCTGCAGCTGTGTCTCCTTGGGACTGAACCTCCAAGGGTGCACAATCTACACTGGTCTGCTCCCTGGCTCCGGGCAGGAACCGTCTGTGGACTACAGAGGATCGGAACTGGATAATTGGACACATAAAGGCACAGTACCCATAGCCCTGCAGGGACTCCTCACGCTTGTGGGAGAAGCTGGACTGCCCTGAGTATCTGGAGGGGAATCTGAGTTGCAATTGCATCTTGGTGGGACTGAGCCACCATGGGTATGCAATCTAGACTGGTCCACTTTCTAGACTGCTCCAGGCAGGAACCTGTCTATGGACCAGAGCAATCTGGGCCTGGACATTTGGGCAGATAAGGCCACAGTCTCTTAAACACTTGGGAGAGGCTGGACTGCCCCGAGGGGTCGGGACAGAAAATTAAACAGCGACACACAACACAGTTAATCTGAATCCCCTCAGTAGTGTGAATGGAATCAGGCAGAAGCCTAATTCTGTTGACCCAGTCAGGAGCTTAAGATGTAGAACAAAGTCTCCTGGAGCAGAAACTAGGTCACCTGCCTGTTCCAGAGAAGAACTCTCTGATCCACACAGGGATCACTCACCAACTACCCACTCTCAAGAACCAAAGAATAATACCAGCAGCTGCCACACAACACCAGAGATAGCAAGATGACTAAAGGAATGCATAAGAATGCAAACAACAAAAATCAAAACCACTCATCATCCCCAGATCCCAGCTATCCCAAAGAAAGTAACCCTGAGAACTCAAACACAATCAAAATACAAGAAAATGACCACAAATACTTAGTAATGAAGATAATAATGGAGGAAATAAATAAAATCTGTAATCAAATGCAGGAAGACGCAGCCAAAGAGGCGGGAGACATAAAAGAGGACTATAGAGTCACTGGAAAAAATTCAGTAAAACACCAACAACCAGATGATGGAAATAAATAAAACAGTTCAATATATGAAGATAAAAATGGAAACAGTGATAAAAGCACAGACAGAAGACAAACTGGAAGGTCTTCTCTAAGACCTTAGAGAAGAAAGTAAGCAACACAGAAGTAAGTTTCTCTAATAGAATCCAAGAAATGGAAAAACAAATCTCAGGACTGGAAGAATACAATTATAGAACTCAAAGCAACCATCAAAGACAATGCTAAACCTGAAAAATTCCTGACACAAAATAGCCAAGAAATCAAGGACACCATGAAAAGAAGAAACCTGAGAATAACTGGCATCAAAGAAAGAGAAGACACACAACTCCAAGGCCCAGAAAATATCTTCAACAAAATCATAGAATAAAATTTCCCCAATTTAAAGGAGATGCATATAAACATACAAGGCCTAAAGAACACCAAACAGAATAGACCAGAAAAGAAAATCTTCCTGACACATCATCATCATCCCCCTTCTCCTCCTCATCATCATCATAATAATACAAAATATACAGAACAAAGAAAAAATATTAAAAGCAGGAAGAGAAAAGGGCAAAGTAACATACAATGGCAAACCTATAGGAATCACACTCAACTTCTCAGCAGAGACCATAAAAGCCAGAAGGGCCTGGACATAGGTCTTGAAAACCCTAAGAGACCACATTTGCAAGGCTATACTACTGTTCCCAGTGAAATTATCAATAACCATTGATGGAGAGACCAAAATATTCCATGACGAAAACAAATTCAAACAGTACCTATCCACAAATCCAGCTTTACATAAGTTACTAGATGAAAAACTCCAAACCAAAGGGAAAAGCCACAACCAAAATGACACAGGAAATAGATAAGCACGCCATCACCAAAACACAACCACACAAACTCTCTACTGAAACAAACATCAAAAATTAAGACACTTAAAAGCCACTAGGCAACATCAATGGTCTCAACTCTCCAATAAAAAGACACAGAATAACTGAATGGATACATAAACAAGATCCAATTTTCTTCTGCATTCTAGAAACACATATCACCCAAATGACAGACCTTATCTCAAGGCAAAAGTCTGGAAAAAATATACCAAGCAAAAGGTCACAAGAAGCAAGCTGGTATAGCCATTTAAATATCTAATAAAATAGACTTTCAACAAAATTAGTCCAAAAGGGATGAGGAAGGATACTTCATACTCATCAAAGGTAAAATCAACCAAGAAGACATCACAATTCTGAAGATCTATGCTCCAAACAAAAGGCCACCGACATTTGTAAAAGAACTATTAAAAATTTAAACCACACATTGATCCCCACACATTAGTAGTGGGAGACTTCAACACTCCACTTTCACTGAAGGATAGGTCATTGAAATAGAAACTAAGCAGATAAATAACATCATTAACCAAACCCTGAATCAAATGGATCTAACAGATATTTATAGAACTTTTCACCCAAACATAAAGAATTATACCTTCTTCTCAGCACCCCATGGAACCTCCTCCAAAATTGATAACATAGTAAGTCACAAAGCAAGTCTCAACAGATACAAGAAGATTGAAATAATACCTTGTATCCTAGCAGATCACCATGGTCTAAGGCTGGACTTCAAAAACAACAGAAATAACAAAAAGCCTAAACACACATGGAAACTAAACAACTCTCTACTTAATGACACCCGGGTCAGGGAAGAAATAAAGAAAGAAATTAAGGACTTCCTGAAATTTAGTGATAGTGAAGGAACAACATACCCAAATTTGTGGGACACATTGAAAGTGGTGCTAAGAGGAAAATTCATAGCACTAAGTGCATTTAGAAAGAAAGTAGAAACATCCCATATAAGCAACTTAACAAAACATCTGAAAGCTCTGGGGAAAAAAGAAGCAGAAACACCCAAGAGGAGTAGACAACTGAAATAATCAAACTCAGGGCTGAAATCAATAAATTAGAAACAAAGGGAACAATTCAAAGAATCAACAAAACCAGTTCATTCTTTGAGAAAATCAACAGATAAACAAACCATTAGCCAAAGTAACTAAAAGGTAGAGAGACACTATCCAAATCAACAAAATCAGAAAAAAAAAAAAAAAAAAAAAAAAAAAGGAGACATAACATCAGGCACTGAAGAAATACAAAGAATCATAAGATCCTACTTTAAAGGCATATATGCCACAAAATTTGAAAATCTAAGGAAAATGGACAATTTAATTGATCGATTTCACTTGCCAAAATTTAATCATGATCAAATAAACAAATTAAATAGTATCATTTCTCCTATAGAAATAGAAGCAATCATTGATAGTCTCAACCAAAAACAGCCCAGGGCCAGATGGGTTCACCAAAGAATTCTACCAGACCTTCAAGGAGAGCTAACACTGATACTCTTCAAGCTACTCCAAAATATAGAAACAGATGGAACATTACCAAATTCATTCTATGAGGTAACAGTCACATTAATACCTAAACCTCACACAGACCCAACAATAAAAGAAAAATTTTGACCAATTTCTCTTATCAACATTGATGATAAATAATCAATAAAATACTGGCAAAACGAAAACAAGAGCATATCAAAGATATCATTCACCATGACGAGGTAGGCTTCATTCCAGGCATGCAGGGATGGTTTAATATATGGAAATCCATCAATGTAATCCACCACATAAAAACACTGAAAGAAAAAAACCACATGATCAGAAAAAGCATTTGACAAAATCCAAAACCAATTCATGTTTAAAATTTTGGAGAGATTGGGAATACAAGGCACATTCCTAAACATAATAAAGGCTATATACAGCAAATAGCCAACATCAAATTAAATGGAGAGATACTCAAGGAAATTCCTCTAAAATCTGGGACCAGACAAGGATGCCCACTTTCTCCATATCTCTTCAATATAGTTCCTGAATTTCTAGCCAGAGCAATAATACATCAAAAGGAGATCAAGGGGATCCAAATGGGAAATGAGGACGTCAATTTATCTCTACTTGCACATGATATGATAGTGTATATAAGTGACCCCTCAAATTCCACCAGAGAGCTCCAACAGCTGATAAACACCTTCAGCACACTGGCTGGAAAGAAAATTAACAAAAAATAATTAGCTTTCCTAGATACAAGTGACAACCAAGCAGAAGAAGATGTTAGGAAAACTACAGCCTTCATGATAGTCACAAGCAATATAAAATATCTAGGAGTAACTCTAACCAAGCAAGTGAAGGACTCGTTTGAAAAAAAAACATCAAATCTCTGAAGAAAGAGATTGAACATGACATCAGAAGATGTAGGGTTCTCCCTTATTCGTGGATCGGGAGAATTAACATTGTAAAAATGGCCATCTTACCAAAAGCAATGTACTGATTCAATGCAATACCTATCAAAATACCTACACATAATTTTAAAGACATTGAAAGATCAATTCGCAACTTCATATGGAAAAACAAACACTCAGAGTAGCAAAAACAATCCTATACAATAAAAGATCCCCCAGAGGAATTTCCATACACAATCTCAAGCTGTACTATAGAGCAACAGTAATTAAAACAGCATGGGACTGGCACAGCAATAGGCTAGTTCATCAATGGAATTGAACCGAAGACCCAGAAATGGATCCACACATGTTTGGTCACTTGATTTTTGACAAAGAAGCCAAATCTATTCCCTGGAAAAAGGATAGCATATTCAACAAGTGGTGCTGGTCTAACTGGATGTCTACATGTAGAAAAATGCAATAAGACCCATATATGTCACCATGCACAAAACTCAAGTCCAAGTGGATTAAAGACCTCAACATAAAACCAGATACACTAAATCTTTAGAAGAAAAAGTGAGGGAGAGCCTGGAACACCTTGGCATAGGAGACAACTTCCTGAACAGAACACCAACAGCCCAGGGCTTAAGGTCAGCAATTAATAAATGGGAATTCATGAGGCTGACAAGCTTCTGTAAGGCAGGGGACACTGTCAACAGAACAAAGCGACAGCCTACAGACTAGGCAAAGATCTTCACCAACCCTACATCTGACAAAATATATCCAAAATATATAAAGAACTCAAAAAAAAAATTAAATTCAACCAAACCAAGTAACCTAATTAAGAAATGGAGCTCAGAACTAAATAGAGAATTCTCGAGAGAGTACTATCAAATGGCTGAGAAACACATAAAGAAATTCCCAACATCTTTAGTCATCAGAGAAATGCAAAACAAAATGACTCTGAGATTCCATCTTACACCCATTAGAATGACTAAGATCAAATAATCAAGTGACACCACATGCTGGCGAGGATGTGGAGAAAGAGGAACACTCCTTCATTGCTGGTGAGATTGCAAACTTTAAAACCACTTTGGAAATCTATCTGGTGCTATCTCAGAAAAATGGCAATAGGGGTTCGTCAAGACCCAGCTATTCCACTCCCTGGAGAAAATGCTCCATCACACAGCAAGGACATATACTCAACCATGTTCATAGAAGCCTTATTCATAATAGCCAGAACCTGGAAACAGCCTAAATGTCCCTCAGTAGAAGAATGGATAAAGAAACTGTGATACATTTATACTATGGAATACTATTCAGCTAGTAAAAACAAGGAAATCCCAAAATTTGTAGACAAATGGTTGGGACTAGAAATGATCATAATGAGTGAGGTAACCCAGAGGCTGAAAGACTCACATGATAAATACTCACTTATATTGGGGCACTAGCACAAAAGGCATGTCCCATGAAAGTCTTCACTTATCAGGAGATTGGGATAGATATGAGGATGTCCTACTAATACTCTAGGTAAGAGAAATATAGGAGATGGGGAAATAGAAGGACACAGAGGGTCCTAGAAACCTAAGAGAATAACATCAGGATGGGTGGATTGGGGCCCAGGTGTTTCTGCTCAAATATTACACTAACCAAGAACAATACAATAGTAAACATCGAACCCCTACTTTGATCTACTCAATGGACAGGCCAGTCTCCATTATTCTGTGGAGAGTGGCAACTGACTTTGATATGAGCTCTGGTGCTCCATATTTGACTGCCTCCCCTTGGTGGGGAGGCCTGGTGGCACTCAAAGAAGGAATAAGCAGCCTACCAAGATGAGACTTGATAACCTATGACCATATAGTGGGGGAGGAGGTGCCCCTCGGTCATAGACCTAGGGGAGGGGAATAGGGTGAAAATGGGAAGGAGGGAGGAATGGGAGGATACACATGATGGGATGATAATTTAATCTGATTAAATTAATAAAATTAAAATGAAAAATTGAAAATAGTTAATCATCTTTAACTCTTAAAGTTTAAGATCAAGGTTAAAACATCACAGTTAATGTAGGAATGAGTGAAGAAGACCAGCAAGCCGTATTTGTAGCTAGGAGAAGAAAATTGAAAGCAAAACCTAACAAAAAAGCAAGAAAATTTAGACCCTTAATAATTCAGGCCATTTATAAACACAGAAAGAAGTTTAGTTATACATGGAATACAAAATCAATTCTGATGACCTATTGTTATCTGTTTCCCCTCAATAGGCTATGTGCCTAGAATTTCAGGTTTTGGAGACTTTTTCATTTACAATGAATTCTCTCTCTCTCTCTCTCTCTCTCTCTCTCTCTCTCTCTCTCTCTCTCTCTCTCTCTCATACACACACACACAAATATACATATACAATCAGATAGACACATAGGAATGGGACAAATAATTCATACACTCTCATAGCAAAGATAATAAAATTATTGATTAAAAACATATTTACTGTCTTTGTGTACTAATTTGTAGTTAGTTTTAGCCAATAGTATGTATACAGAAATATTAAATTATTTTGAAAAATCTGCCATCTATATGAATAGAAACTTTGAGACCAATCATATCAAAGTAGAATCTGTTTAGAAAAGGAGATGTGTGCCACAACTTTTATACATACAAACTTAAAATGTTTTTTCTTTATTTTACTTACATTTAAGTACATATCAAAAAAATTGTTTTGAGGAAACCTTTTAAACTTTTCTGAAGATTCTGTGCAATATTTCTTGAAAAGTTTTCATCCATTGAGGCTGAGTATATCTTGGAGAGGAAATAAACCCAGATTGGCACCAAGTATGTTGAATTAGGAAGAGGATTCCTGGTGGAAAATAGTGTGTTTGATCAAATGAAAGTGTGACTGAACAGTAATATGAGTGATTTTTGCTATTGTGTCTGATCTCACTTTGGAAAAAAACATGACTAAAAAAATATCTAAGAACTTCTAAAATATGTGAACACTGCCTAAACTCCTGGAGTAATTTTATGAAGAGGAAAGATAATCTTTGTTGTAGTTTCTGTACCTTTGAGAGAAAGATTAATTACAAATAATAGTCATTAAAAACTAAATATAATATAGCAAAATTTGTCATATTTGAAGTTATGTGTTTCAGGAGCAACAACACAGGACAATAGATTTTAAATGCAGTGATGGGCTAACCATAATTATTATACAGTAGTTGAAATACTTTTGTGTCATCAGGACTAGGTTTATTTCCAGGTTATATAACCAAAGCAAAATGACATTAGCTGAGTCATCCAATGTGTTTAGTTTTATAATATTACAGATGTTGAGGCTTCTTTAGATGTACTATAAATATTAAAGGGAACATTTCTTTTAAAATACTAAATGACTTATGAAAATATCTACCATGCTTCTATTCATACATTTTCTTTTCAATTAGTTTTGCTTGATGTTGTGCCAGGTAGAATGTTCTACTCATCCAATATAAGATAATTTATTTAAATATTATTGGACAGTCAATAAATCCAGTGGTTCATGTAACATAAAATCTATGCCAAATTCTGTCATGTCAGAAATCCTGTGCTTAGGCTGCATGCTATGACCTTTAAGTTGCTGACCTTTGCCTCACAAGATCTTGTGTTCTAGGCTATCCTTGGACTATTTACCTTTGAAAAAGTAGAGAAGTCCTAACTTGGAACCACCCAGAGGATCAAGGAAGTTTTTACATGGAACAACTCAGAGAACTAGGAAGTTCTACAGGGAGCGATTCAGGCTATTTTATTCTTGCCTGGGGGCTAGGGTGAGTGAGATTAGAATAGATCCTATTGACCTTGCTCTATATATTCTTACTAGTCGGACATTAAAGTGAATCTTGATCAGAAATTTCTTGATTTGATTCGTTATTTCTTGCGTCTCTGTTTCCTACTTTCAATCCCCACTCCCTCTTTCAGATGAACCCTGATTCGATTTTTCCCACGGGCTGGGACACAACATTTGACGCCTAAACAGGGACCTGAAAACGAGGGATTATGTGAGGGACATTGTGTGGAAAGAAGAATGAAAGACAAGTGGACTGTTTGCCCGGAAGTCATCAGCTTCACAGAGAAATGGCAAGGAAAGCAATGCAAATATAGGACAGAACAATAGTAAGAACTTATCCAGAGAGACGTTGGAAAATAAATTTCAAATGAGAGGAATAAAGGACAGTTGGATGAATTTTTAGATTCTGTCAGTGAAGTATGTCCATGGTTTCTTGAGGAAGAAGTGGTTAATTTAAAAACTTGGGATGATGTTGGTAAAAGATTACAGGGTCACTATGTTACTAATGGATCTGAGGAGATATCTGCCATGTTTTTCCCTTTGGGTTTTGATTAGGGATGTTCTTGGGTCTTGATTAGGAATGATTAGTTTGTCACATGTGTGACAAAATGAGAGATTTATTTTCACAAGCTGAAGATGTCTTGGAAAGAGATATAAGATAATCCAGGAATAGCTTAATGGAAGATATAGAAAGGGAAGCTGTTCGCTCTCAAAAGCATGAGTGGCAGCTCTGTCTACAGCACCCCCATAGCAACAGGATTCCATTGAAAAACTTCTTGGAAAGGTTCAGGCCCTGGAGAAAGAAGTTAGCTTAGCTAAGATATGGAAACAATTAGAGAGATAATTAAAAAAGGACTGATGATGATGTTGAGAAGAGTAATTGTGGACAGAGAGAGAAGGCTTCCAGTCTAGTAAATAGCTCTCAGATATTTCCCCATTAGAGACTGGAATGCCAAGAGCAAGAAACAAAGGACAAGAGATTAGCAGTGAGCTCACTTCTCTGGCTGCAGGAGCGCTAGATTTTCAGAACAGCCGAGTCAAATAATATGCCCCTATAGAATGGAACAGAACTCAAATAATTAAAGTCTACTTATGCTCATTATGGACCAAAGGCTCCATTTACTATAGCAATGGTTGACGCATCAATGAATGCCAACCTTGCCCCTGCTGATTGAAATATGTTAAGCAAAGCATGTTGAGATTAAGGAAGTGGATAATTTTAAAATGTGAGATAGAGTTGGTAATAAATTATAGAAATGCTATATTATGCTGTTAGACCTATAAAGGTTCCTATATATTTTTTGTTTGTGGATATGTTTGCTTTAGATAAAGATAGTTTAGACCTTAGATATGCTGTTTATTGTAAAGATTTCAAAACTGCTTTTTGTCTTGCCTATCAGAAGGTTTGCTTTATGATCATCATGTCAAATTTTATGTCTATGTCTGTAAATTTGTTTGATTGTTTAAATATTATTTCATTTTTCTATATCTTTAGAGAGGACCAATCTCTATTTGCTGGCCAATTTTCCAAAGCAGTGTGGCCAAACGTGACATGCACAGCCCATGAGGCAGTAAGAGTAATGCCCCCACAGCAGAAGCAGGCCTACACACCCTTCACAGGGCCTGGACCCAGGCAGAGTGGCTGCCCATGAGGAACAAGCCCAGGATGGTACATCCATGGGCCAAAATGTTTCAAAGGCACTGCTTCTGGCTGTTGCCTGTGGGACTCACAATACTTACAGAACAAGGATGGCTATAAAAATGTGACTGGTTGAAAAAGTATTGTCTAAAAAATAGAGTTTATTGTTTTAAACTTAGAGTTTTTGTGTTTAATTTTGCTTGTAGGAGACAACAATTTTCCAAGTTGGTCTAGGGAATGGAGTTAATTCCAAACTCCTTAACTACAAGGGGTTTATCGTTTTCTTGGGTTTTTTATTAAGTAAATTTTTTTTATTAATTTATTCTTGTTACATCTCAATGGTTATCTCATCCCTTGTATCCTCCCATTTTTCCCTCCCTCCCATTTCTCCCTAATTCCCCTACCCTATGACTGTCTCTAAGGGGGATTACCTCCCCTTATATATGCTCATAGGGTATCAAGTCTCTTCTTGGTAAACTGCTGTCCTTCCTCTGAGTGCCACCAGGTCTCCCCCTCCAGGGGACATGGTCAAATGTGAGGCACCATAGTACGTGAGAAAGTCATATCCCACTCTCCACTCAACTGTGGAGAATGTTCTGACCATTGACTAGATCTGGGTAGGGGTTTAAAGTTTACCACCTATATTGTCCTTGGCTGGTGCCTTAGTTTGAGCAGGACCCCTGGGCCCAAATCTGCCTATCATAATGTTCTACTTGTAGGTTTCTAGGACCCTCTGGATCCTTCTACTTTGCTATTCTCCCATGCTTCTCTCATCTAGAGTCCCAATAGGATGTCCTCCCCTCTGTCCCAGTTTCCTGGTAAGTGAAGGCTTTCAGGGTTTTGCTCCTTGGGCTAGTATGCAGATATAAGTGAGTACATACCATTTGATTCTTTCTGCTTCTGGGTTAACTCACTCATTATGATCATTTCTAGCTCAATAGATTTATCCACAAATTTCGGGAATTCCTTGTTTTTAATAGCTGAGTAGTATTCCATAGTGTATATGTACCACAGTTTCTTTATCCATTCTTCTACTGATGGACACTTATCCTGTTTCCATGTTCTGGCTATTATGAATGAGGCTGCTATGAACATGGTTGAGCAAATTTTCTTGTGTGCTGGAGCATCTTATGGGGATATTCCAAGGGCTGGAATAGCTGGGTCTTGAGGAAGCCCTATTCCCATTTTTCTGAGATAGCACCAGATAGATTTCCAAAGTGGCTGTACTAGTTTGCATTCCCACCAGCAATGAAGGAGTGTTCCTCTCTCCCCACATCCTCGCCAGCATGTGATGTCACTTGAGTTATTGATCTTAGCTATTCTGATGGGTGTAAGATGGAATCTCAGAGTTGTTTTGGTTTGCATTTCCCTGATGACTAAGGAGGTTGAGCATTTCTTTAAGTGTTTCACAGCCATTTGATACTCCTCTGTTGAGAATTCTCTGTTTAGTTCCAAGCCCCATTTCTCTATTGGGTTATTCGGTTTGGTGGTGTTTAATTTCTTGAGTTCTTTATATATTTTGGATATTAGACCTTTGTCAGATGTAGGGTTGGTGAAGATTTTTTCCCAGTCTGTAGGCTGTCGCTTTGTTCTCTTGACAGTGTCTCCTGCCTTACAGAAGCTTCTCAGCCTCATGAGGTCCCATTTATTAATGGTTGACATTAAGGCCTGGGCCGTTGGTGTTCTGTTCAGGAAGTTGTCTCCTGTGCCAATATGTTCCAGGCTCTTTCCCACTTTTTCCTCTAAGTGGCTTAGTGTCTCTGGTTTTATGTTGAGGTCTTTAATCCACTTGGATTTGAGTTTTGTGCAAGGTGACAAATATGGGTCCAGTTTTATTTTTTTACACATAGACCTCCAGTTAGACCAACACCATTTGTTGAAGATGCTATCCTTTTTCCATTGAATGGATTTGGCTTCTTTGTCAAAAATCAAGTGACCATATGTGTGTGGATTCATATCTGGGTCTTCGATTCGATTCCACTGATCAATCAGCCTGTTGCTGTGCCAGTACCATGCTGTTTTAATTACTATTGCTTTATAGCACAGTTTGAGATTAGGTATAGTGATTCCTCCGGAGCACCTTTTATTGTACAAGATTGTTTTAGCTATTCTGGGTTTTTTGTTTTTCCATATGAAGTTCAGAATTGAACTTTCAATGTCTTTAAAAAATTGTGTAGTTATTTTGATAGGGATTGCATTGAATCTGTAGATTGCTTTTGGTAGGATGGCCATTTTTACTATGTTAATTCTCCCAATCCATGAGCAAAGAAGATCAATCCATCTTCTCATGTCATCTTCAATCTCTTTCTTCAGAGTTTTGAAATTTTTTTCAAACAAGTCCTTCACTTGCTTAGTTAGGGTAACTCCTAAATATTTTATATTGCTTGTGGCTAATATGAAGGGTGTGGGTTTCCTAATTTCTTCCTCTGCAAGCTTGTCATTTATGTTTAGGAGGGCTACAGACTTTTTTGATTAATTTTGTATCCACCAATTTGCTGAAGGTGTTTATCAGCTGTAGGAGTTCTCTGGTGGAATTTTGAGGGTCACTTATGTACACTATCATATCATCTGCAAATAGGGATAATTTGACTTCCTCCTTTCCCATTTGGATACCCTTGATCTCCTTTTGTTGTCTTATTGCTCTGGCTAGAACTTTGAGTACTATATTAAAGAGATATGGAGAGAGTGGACAGCCTTGCCTTGTTCCCGATTTTAGAGAATTTTCCTTGAGTATCTCACCATTTAGTTTGATTTTGTATAACTAAGAAAACTCTATTGATTTAAATAAAAGCTTTTAGCACACATTAAAATTCAAAATTCAAAATTTTAACAACATATATTTATATATCCTCCCTAAATCTCATCATTTTAATATCTTATATAACTTATGTAACTTCCTCAGAGCTGCTCTAATGATTAATTTTTGTCCAAATTCTTTAGCCACAATGAACTGGTTTTGTTGGCAATATTAAAAACCAAATAGACAATACTATTGGGAAGCCAAAATCCATAGAAATACATAAGCCATTAGAGTTAGCCTCAATTCCTCAGTCTTCTACATATACTTGATATATCAGAGGCATAAAGTAGCTTCACTTAGCATATGTTGAAAGAGAATTCTGCTTATTAAGTGGCATTTAGTATCTGAACTTTGCATATTCCACTTTTTGTCTTAAGGTTGTCTGCTTTTATTTACAATCAATCCAAATCCAGGAGCCTCTGCCATAACTTAATTGTATCCACTTGATTGAAAGTCAGCAAGTGTCTATACTCCAAATCCCTATATGCCCCAGTGTTAGCCAGAGGTAGATATATCAGACATCTTTACTCAGAAATATTCATCTTCTAAATTATTTTAGAATCCAAAATTCTGAGTGGACAATGCTATAAAATAAGTTAAATTTTAGAAGGTTTGGAAGCCACTGAGAAAAGATCTTCTAACTCATAATGTTCTCCCCTTCCAATGTTTCTTATACCAGATGCTGTCTCAAAACTCTCTGTGAGGAGACAAACCTTGACACAAGAAGAGAGGTGCAGAATGAGAACTGCATCTCCTTGTTCTCCTACCTATTGAAACAAAAGTCAGAAATGCTAGCTTTGAACACATCACCTTTAATTGTCCTTTAATTGTGGTTAATGATGACAACTGTCCCAAACACAGGAATTAGTGTTCCAGACTTATTTTCCTAAATTTTTGCACTTCCTAGCCCTTTAAAATCCCTGATAATGCTTCCCCTTAAGAAATGTTTATTATGTATTTGTTCACCTGGAATTTGTTTACTATTTGATGTTTACGCCTATCACTACCCAACCTTGGGCTAAAAAAGAAAAATTTTAACCTCTTACACCTAATAATCTGTTCTATAGCTACCCTACCTTTAACAAGGTGGTGTACTCAAATTCTTACAGAGATTTCCTTTACATGTTTTTCTTTAAAAAGAAGTAATTAAACACTGTTACGTGAATTTATTTTCTACATAAGAAAAATGTATCCTACAAAAAGTAATTATGCAAATAGACTGTCAACAGACTAATTTTTATGTTCTTAATATTGAAACAGTCATGCCTGCCTTGTTTTATGTTTTAGATATCATTTCAGTTTTCACTTATTCAGGAAACAACTACCTTCTTACAGGAAAAGGAACTAATCTCTTTTACCAGTGGTAAGCAACAGAACTCAGAAGTAATATACTCATTAAATGACAAACTTGTGCCCTCACCAATGTTTTTGATAGTATGTAATTGAACTGCATTAATTTAAAGTTGAGCAAAGACCACAAATAATATTCCTATAATATCAATATTCTCTCTCTCTCTTCTCTCTCTTTCTCTGTCTCTATCTCTGTCTCTCTCTGTGTGTGTATGTGTGTGTTTCTTAAATAGAGTTCAGAATTAGATAATTACTACATAGAATGCAAAATGAAGGAGCTTTCTTATTTAAAAAGACAGATTTCCAAACAAAACAGAAGACAAAACAAGAACACTAACAAAAAGCATGTAGATGGAAAGAAATTATTTCCAGGTGCTATTTTCTAACTGCCACATACATATTGTTGCATGTGAACACAACACACACACACATACAAATAAAATATTGTAACACCACCAGTAATAGACATGATGAAGGAAGCGGTGAAAGGAAATAGTAAATAGAAGGTAGAATACTACTATGGAGTGGAATACAGATTACCTGAGGAAGGTCTTACGTGATTACCTCATAATAAGTTAGAACAGAATTTATTTTAAAAGGTGACTGCACCTTTGGTTATAAGAAACTAATTAAAAACAACCAAAAAATGACATTCAATAAGACACCAGATGCCAATAAGACAGGGGAGTAATAACAAATACCATAATGGAAAACAATTTACAACTCTTTCAGAATATGAGACAAATGCAGAAACAAAGTTGATCTAGAATTATCATTCAAACTTAGTTCAGAGTATAAATATACATACCTACACAAACACACATACAAGTGCACACATACACATATACACAAAGGATTATGTAATGATCTACACGGAATATGTAACTTTTATAGTATAGAATATTTAACTACATTATCTGAGAATAAAAGAAAACTATAAATAATTAAAGTATTAGTGAGACATTTGCAATTATGGTATAATAATCAAGAATGGACTGTATGAACACTAATTTACTGTTTAATGTTGTCTACTCTGTTTCCTTAGATTTTATAAAATATTAATTTTTATTTTCCTCACTGATATATTTTTAGGAAATAAAAGAATCCAGAGGTGCTTTGAAAGTCCTTTAACAGCTGCTACAGTGACTAGTTCCATCTGAGATTTTTACTAGCCAGCACTCTCTGTGTCCATTGCACATATTATGTATCAGCCCATCCTTGTCAGTTCCCATGACTTTCAAAAAATAATACTGCATCCAACATACAGGGCTCAACTGGGGTGTTTACCTTGATCAAAGGTCCAATGTAGTCACTTTCCTGGACTTTAGCATACCTGTTCCCTCCCCATTCCCAGGGTTATAATCAATCACAAATAACTGTCTAGTGATGTCATCTATCCCCACCCTCATGATCATCCAGTGTGTATATCCTGCACACTCTCCCAAAATGATCATTCTCTCCTGTTCCGTTCACAACCTGTGGATCTAGTTCTAGACATCCTATGAGCTGAGCCAGTCTGATTAGCTCTACCTTCACTGACTCCATTCCTGAGGTTTGGTAATATTATAGATACTGTGTTCTAGCATGTTATATCCCCTGGATACTAGTCTACTTGAAACTTGTCCAACCTACAGACCTAAGCTGGGACACTTATCTGTGCATGGAAATTACCTGATAAGTCACGGTAATCTTATCTTATCTTTTCTTCTTCTTCTTTTATTCTTCTTCTTTTCTTCTTCTTCTTTTCTTCTTCTTCTTCTTCTTCTTCTTCTTCTTCTTCTTTCTTCTTCTTCTTCTTCTTCTTCTTCTTCTTCTTCTTCTTCTTCTTCTTCTTCTTTTTGAGACCATATTTCTCTGTGTAACAGCCATAGCTGTCCTGGAACCCACTTTGTAGTTCAGGCTGGCCTCAAACTTACAGAGATCTGCCTCTGCCTCCTGAGTGCTGGAATTAAAGGTATGTGCCACTTGCTGCCTCATCTCCAACTCTTATTCTTCCTTTGGTTGAATATCTCACTCCATGAAGATTGAAATTAAACCTATACGGACATAGGTGTAGGAAAGGACTATCTGAATAGGATTTCATTCACTCAAGAATCAAGGCTGTCAAGTGAAACTCAAACCAACTGAAGTTATAATCTTCATGCAATGGAAAGAAGAGAAAGCCCATAGAACAGGGAAATGTAGAAGAGTGTTGCGGGAGAGAAATAGAAAGAGCCAAATGGAGGAGATTCATGTAAATACAATACGCTCATATTAAAATTTGAAATATTATGAGGAGAAAAAACATAAATAATTTAATTCTATGGCAGCCTAAGATAAAGGTAGACTAAAATATCCATACATTAACTATGACTATAAATGTAAACTGCCAAATTTTCAAGCACATTAGTATTCAAATAAGATGGATAATCAAAGCAAAACAAAATCACACCTCTTTGTATAGAGGACCTATCCAAAATGCTCATGGTATAATTCTTTTCTTTTTTTACTACGTTTTCTTATTTCTTGCACATACATCTAAATTATTACACATATATACAATAAACTACATACAGCAAGAAGAACCATGAAACAATCAGGAATTATATAAATGTTACATTCTTAGTGTTTGGGCTATTTGTATTGTATTTGGCAGTCTTGAAGAAAACATCTTTCCTATCTTGGTGCATTTAAATTCTGATTGTAAATCAATATCTATCATATCTCATTATTATCAACTGAAAACATCTATTTAGACATTAAAAAATATCTTAACCCTTAAACAACTAAGCTTAATTGTAAGGACTATCTCATCTTCCACTCCATCAGAAATTGAGAAGGAATAAAATTGATTACCGGAGAATAGAGGAGTGCAGCTTAGTAGTATCCTAAATGAGAAGATGACAGAGACAAGTTGTTACCGGAATAGTCACCAAAGGCTCTATATAATGTTGAAATATCATCTTCAGACTTCGGATATGATATAACAGACAGACATGCTGGTGAGGGTGTAGAGAAAGGGGAACACTACTCCATTGCTGGTGGGAGTGCAAACTTCTACAACTACCTTGGAAATCAATCTGTTGCTTTCTCAGGAAATTGGGAATGATTCTACTTCTAGACATAGCCATACCACTCATGGGAGTATACCTGAAAGATTCGCTATCATACAACAAGGACATTTGCTCAACTATGTTCATAGCAGATTTATTCATAATAGCCAGAATCTGTAGACAACATTTATGTCTCTCAACTGAAGAATGGATAAAGAAACTGTGGTATTTTTAAACAATTAAATACTTTTCAGCTATGTAAACAAGGAAATCTTGAAATTTGTAGGCAAATGATGGAACTAGAAAAGATCATCGTAAGTGAGGTAACCCAGACACAGTAAGACACACATGGTATTCACTTACTCATATGCATATATTAGCCATATAATAGAGGATAATTACACTATAATAAAGAGACTGAAATATTAACCAAGGATCATGTATCATGTGGACTTAGATCCTCTGCTCAGATGTAGTAGCACAGTCACATTTTGGGTCCTACAATGTGGAGAGTAGGGACTATTTCAGATATGGTCTCTGCCACCACACTTTAATCATTTGCCCCTGGCAGGGCCGCCTACCAGGCTGCAGAGGAAGAGGTTACAGGCAATACAGATGAGCTGATGTTAGATATTAGGGGAGGAGACCTCTTGGTATATTTCACTTAAGAAAAAGTAACATTCTAAAAATGTAATGCATAGTTAGTACTCTAATACTTAATTTATTTAACAACAGTAAAACGTTTGGTATTCGTTTATTTGTAATATATCTATTAATTCTTTACATTTTGAAGAAGTGAATATCATTCACTTTCAGGTTTTATTTTTTTCCAAATGTCCATCCCTGAAAAACTGTGAGATGCATTTTGCTACAATTACAAACTATAGAATGTGATGACTGCTGTAAAGTCATAGTCATTTTTCTTCATGAAGAAAGTGACACAAAGCAGTTTCCTCTCCCTTATCTGGCACTGGCAGCAGGCCAACACGTTGGAAATAGTGCATTTATTACAATTTCCATTACAGCCACTGCCAGTTAGTGAAATATTAATTTCTTCTAAATACACAGCTTGCAGATTTTGAACCATCATTTCTAGAAATAACAAAGCACACACTAGCAGGCTTAATGCTATATTGCATATTATCTGAAAATGAAGCATGCTAGAAACTGAGTTTCCCTGATTATTAAAATATTTTCCGTGGTTATTTCATTTTTCATTAAAATATCTAAATACATAAAGATTGTTTCTTTGGTATGTAGTATTGGAAAATGGTGGAGTAAGTTAAGAGAAAGAAACTATAAAGGGGTATGGAAGTCCCTTAGTGGATGGAAGGAGTCAGGATGTTGTAAAGCTGAGGCCCATATGCTACAGGAGAGCAGGTGGGCTGATGGTGTGTGAGTTCTAGGACAGACATTTTCTTCTGACCTTGAGCCATTTCTCTGCCATGAGCTGCTGGAGGAATACATCACTTCTGCATTTGAAAACAAGTTCAATAGTTATTATTACCTAAAAAGGTGGCTGGCACACGATGGAAAAGGACTTATGGTGTATCTCTACTATTTTGTACATGCTTATGAGATTTGAAGGTATAGGTAAGGCTCTATTACACAGCAACAAATAAATAGGTCTGCTATTTATTGAAGAGTCCCTGTAAAGAATTAGTGGTCACTACTGAGGTAGGTGAATATTTGAGCTAAGGTAAATTTGAAATTGTCTAAGCCTGTATTTAGTTTGATTACTGGGTGTATAAATTATACTTATACAACTCACTTTGTTAAAGTATTTTGTTCATTTTTTGTGAATAATTGAGAATGATAAGTAACTAAGTGTGAATGGTGTAGTAGACTCACAAATTTCAAAGATAATGTTTGTAGTCGTCTGTTAACATGGGGATTTCAGACCTGTATTTCTTTTATTGAAAATGATTTTTAAAAATATTTTTGATACCGAGAACATGTAGTCTACCTTAAGAAACTATGGTCCTCTTTTAGAAATAAAGTGCTTATATAAAGATCTGATGATCGATAGTTTATTAAACTGACACCAGCAAACTTCCTTCTAAATTTCTAAGCTTTCATCCAGTATTGAAAGCAGACCACAGTTTAAGCAGAGATACCCCTCTTTACAAGGGGTAGTAGTGAACGCAGAGACCCCTGAAAGCCAAGGATGCAGAGAATAAGCCACAAGTGTGGCCCCAGCCATAAACAAGGCATTTATATAATCTTCTCTAAGATTTAGAAAAAATTTTGAAGAAGAGACTTTTAAGTATATAAAAGACAAAATATTGTGTAAAGGAATGAGAAAAGGCACACTGGATATTCAATAGTTCACAGAACTCTAGTTAATTGCCTACATTGGGATCTCAGGAAACCAGCACTATCAGGAGTCAAGAGACAGCACATGCTGGTGAGGATGTGGAGAAAGGGGAACACTTCTTCATTGCTGCTGGGAGTGCAAACTTGTACAACCACTTTGGAAATCAATCTGGTGCTTTCTTAGAAAATTGAAATAGTGCTACCTCATGACTGATCTATACCACTCCCGGCATCTACCTGAAAGATGCTCCACCATATAACACATTTGCTCAACTGTGTTCATAGCACCTTTATTTGTAATAGTCAGAATCTGAAAAAAACTTACATGCCCCTCAATCAAAGAATGGATAAAGAAATTGTGGTACATTTACACAATGTAATACTATTCAGCTATTAGAAAGCAAGGAAATCTTGAAATTTGCAGGCAAATGGATGGAATTAGAAATGATCAACCAAAGTGAGGTAACCCAGATCCAGAAAGAAACACATGGTATATAATCAATTATAAATGGATATTAGACAAACATAATGTCCTCTGAGAGACCCCACCCAGTGCAAGATCGAGACAGATACTGGGACACAACGCTGGACTCTGGGTGGATTGCTGAGAGTTTTAGGGAAGAGAAGGGGAATGGAAGATCCAGAAGGGAGAATGAGCTCCAAGGAAGACCATCAAGGCCTGTGGATCTGGACACAAGGAGCCTGTGAAAACTGATGCACCAGCCAAGGACAATGCATTCAGAGAATCAAGAACCCCTGTGCAGATATAACTGATGGACTGCCTATTCTACACCTGGGGGAGATAAGACTACTGCTGAGCTTCTGACATGCCCTGGAGTTGGTCACTGTGCCTTGGCAAGGTGGACTATCACACAAAGAGGAAAAAGATGCACGGCATCCTGATGAGATCTAATAGGCTGTCGGCAGACAGTGGGGTAGGAATGTCCCTCCATCAGAGGTCTAGGTGAGGGGAATGGGCAGAAGAGGGTGGGAAGGTGAGAATAGGAAGATAAGAGGGAGGAGATAACAATTGGAATGTAATGTAAAAAAAATTATAGTAAATAAAATATACATTTTTTTAAAAAGTCAACCAACCACAAAACCACATCCTTAACCTTGAGCTATTGACTCTTGATAGATCCTGAAGAAGAGGAACTATTGTTTTTCAGTTGTGTGTCCACTGTGGGATCCAAGATTTCTAAACAATGACCACTCATACAATCCTGGCTAATCCTAGTGGTCACAAAACAACAAAATTGACATAGCATGAACAACAGTTTGTGGGAAGGAAAGGGAAAGTCAGGAGATGTAGGGAAAACAGAATAAGCCTGACTGGGAACATGAGAAATTATCTAAAACAAATCAAATAAACTGTGTTCTACAATAAAAAATAAATATAATAACAGATATAGTTTTGTAATTTTATGTGGAGAAAAAGTTCCAAATCTTGGTTATTTGGGAGCACGCACTTACAAAAAAGATATGATCAGTCCAAAGATGATTTTAGTTTGAAAAAAATGGCAGCTGGAAGCCAGGCAATCCCTTTTCTTAGTGGAATTGGCTGCCAGTGACCTAGTGGAAGATTCCACATTCAAGTGCAAATGACTGAAGTCAGTAGGTGAGTTTTTTTTTTTTAAAGATGCAGTTGGAAAAGTTCATGAGAGTACATGGGGGAAAGACATAGAAGTGGATGTGATTAAGATACAGCATATACATAGATGATAATTTATTTTTAATTACTTTTTATATTTTGTTTTAAAATATAATTTAAATATTACACATATATACAATAAACTACTACAGAAAGAAGAAATATGAAACAATCAGGAATTGTATTAATGTTACGTTCATAGTGTTTTTGCTCTTTGTATTTTGTGATATTGAAGAAAAGAATAAAAAAAGTGTGTGTGTGTGTGTGTTTGTGTGTGTGTGAAAGGAGTGAGGATGGCATGAGTGTTTTCCTACCCTGTGGGAAATTTAATTCTCAGTAGTGGAAAATAGGAAAAAGTTTAAATATACAATTTTGTTTATTCATTTTTTCCAATTGGCAAAGTGGTAAACACCAATAGTAAATCTATTACAAAATTGCACTGAGCACTAGGCAAGAAAATGATGGAAAGAAAGCACTTAAATGCAGAAATTATATCTATACAACAAGATATCGTGCATGTGTACATACTGCACAAACATGCCAATAAACAATGAAATAATTCCTGCTAAAAATAGTAAAATTGGAGAACAGGTAAAACTATAAAAGATCTTTAATTGAGAATTACTCTTGTTTTGCAGGAAAAAAAGCTGAACTGAATATTGGTTTGTTGCAAATGTGAGCATTCATCTTAAAGGTAGAGGAGAAAGGAGAGTGGGACTCAGAACTAAGAAGAAACAGAAAAATAATTTGGGAACCTTGAGTTTTCTTGACACACCAGGGATAGTGAGAGTCATCAAATATTTTAGCCTTAACTTGTTTCCAACTATGTTAGCATGTGTTTAAGTCTTTACAGGCCAAGGTCCGCAACTAATTGGAACAATTATTCATGGGTGCCTAAGTAGCATTTTGTGAAAAGGACAGTTTTATTAAGGAATTGTTAAAGAAATATAAAATAAGAGGCAAATATTTGATTTTGAATCTTAACTCCTTCTTAGAAATATGTTTATCTTAGAGTCCTTTAAATTTATTTAATTATCATTGACTTCACTATAACCCTAAGAAATATGTGAATAAAATTCTTTTATGATATAACCAAAGGGAAAAAGTGTTTTTATGCTTTAACATTTCAGAATGGTAAGTTGAACTCATTATACTATTAAAATAAAATACAGATCATTCATTGTATTAATTTTTTTTTACTAAATCTAACAATTTCTGACTGAAATTTGAACATTATGCATACTAGCTTTTATGAACATATGGTGGTTGGGTGAAAATGGCCTCCATAAGCATATATATCTGATACTTCTTTGTTAGGTTGTTAGGGAAGGATTAAGGGCTGTGGTTTGTTGGAAGAGATATATCACTGGGACAGGATTTGAGCTCTCAAAAGCCTGTACTATCTCTCTCTGCCTTTTGCAAGTGGATCAGCTTTCCTTCTTATGTACTAAATTTTCTTCTGGATGGTGTAAATTTGGAAAGTTTCCAATCATAGGAAATATCCTAAACAATATGTTTCTCTAAAGTTCCATTGTCCTCTTGACATTGTTCATTTTTCCCACCTTGAATTTATCATTCTCCATAGTCTTCATTAAAATGGTTTAATGAATCAATTCACATCTAAAATTAGAAAATTTCTGCACAGGTTTAATATTTAATCTGTTATTTATTTTATAGAAAATGACCTAATTGCTAGCTAATTCATGGGGTTTTTTTTATAGTTTTGGTTTTGTTTGCTTGTTTGCCTTAATATGGAAATTCTAAGAGTAATGTTTGAAATAGAAAATCCTGCATTTTTCAATTCCTTTGAAGATTTCTGGAGTTGAACAAGAAATATTACTGCATTGACAATATTCATCCCAGGGAAGATTTTGTTCTTTTTTTTTCCACTAATTTTGTTATTAAACATTTCCAATAATTTGTTTTCCTACTCTAAAGTCTTATAAGTCTAAATTTAAGCACTTATATATTAATTTTGTTGACTGATGCCTCTAGATAGTATTCACTGATGACTGAGAAATTTTTACATAATCTACATCATTTTATTTTTTTATTTAATAAATTAAAGGAGAATATTTAATTATGAAATTTCAAGATATGTAAAGTATTTTAGGTAAGATATCTGCAGGTACCTCCTATCAGTAAGAATCCTATCTTTTTCATTCTACCCTACACTTCATCTAATTAGGTAATATCTGATCTAAAATATGGACTTTTTCCTTTTTTCATGTTTTAGATTATGATACAATTATATCATTTCTTCTTTATACTTCTATCATCTAAGCTCTCCATATACCACTTCTTGCTCTCTTTCAATATTTTAGCATGTTTCATCCATTAATTGTTAGTGTGTGCATATATATTTCTTAATATAACCTGCTAAATCTATATAATGTCATTTTACTAGCCGTGGGTATTTGGCTAGGTTTCCAGTAGCAGGCATGATTTTCTCCTTGTTGAGTGCATCTTAAGTTCATTTAGAGAACTATTGGTTACTGCCAGCATATAAATGCCACTACCATATCCTAGGATGATTCAGCCATGTTGATCCTTTTTGTTGTTTATGGGAGTCATAATTTGGTAGAATTGGTTTGTGTGTCCATCCACCAGAAGCTTGCATGGCACCTTTTGGTACTATGACAGCTGGTCTTCAGGAAAGAGGCTTTCAGGTGAGTTCTAGTTTAGGGGCCTCTGATTCCTGCAACTTAAGTTCATCATGTATTTAACAAAAGGCACTTACTTTTCTTTCTGGGGAGCTATCTTTTTTTATGACTAAAGCCTCCAACTCTAAAGACACACATGTCATATATAATACCTTTGTTTGATTTCTAACTTGAGTAGCCTACTGAGTAAAATATACCATACTTTTCTCAAGACCTTTATTTCCTCTTTATAAAGTTAGTTATATACTAAGGATTGTAGTACAATAATAAATGGCCAATAAATACAATTGACAATTTTCTTGTAACAAAGATAATAATGATATGAAATGGTTATTACCATGACTAGTATGGAAGTTTGAGCCACTTTCCATGCCACTCCTTACCTATTTGCCTAAACATAGTATAATATTTAAGTTCCAAATATCTGCATAGTAGATTTCCTATGATTCCTTCTAATGTGGTTCATTAAATCACATCCCATTGATTTTATGATAACAGAGTCATTGTCAGGAGACATAGTATACATATACACATCTTTACACAAATAAAAGATTTATAAATATGTCTAAAATAATAGGGGTTATATATTATAAGAGTTTTATGGCTAATGCACTTCTAAGTCTACTCACAAACATGTTTTACTATAATTGCAAGGTAATTTTTGTTTAGTTTGTTGAGTTACATATAGTTATATAGTATTATGTTATCCTTTAAAATTCAAGTCATTGAAATGTGGTATATATTTGTTTTATTTCTATTTTCACTGGCACGCAAACCAAATAATTGGCTATATATTATTATAAATACATAGCTGTTTAATAAATTGCAATGAACTAACAAACATGCCTAAAATATATTTGGACACCAACTCTAGTATTTTTCTATAACATGAATCTTTAAAAATTATGTCATTACAATATCCATGCTTTCTACAAAAGAAAAAAAATCACGGACTCACTTCTTGAAGAAGCCGTCTTTATTGCTGTGATTACAGGAAAATGCCTTCTTTTATTAGGTATAAAATCTATTCCCCTAGACCAACCAACAGGAGGTATTAGTTCTGCTCTCGAGAGTTCTGCAGTACAAGTCTAATCCATCTTCCACATGACAGCCCTTCACATATTTGAAGGCAGCTTGCAGTGCTCTACTAAGCCCTTAATCTATATATTCCTGTGGTGCAACTATATTTCTGTCAGCTCCGGTTATTCTTTTGTGACTGCCTATGAGGTGCTTTCTTGTCATCCGTTAGCTTTAGTTTGTCAGTGCTTAGTTTCAAGTCATTCTTCACTTGGAATAATCGATCCTCAGATGAATGAACAAGAGTCAAAAAAGGAGTTACCACAGTAGTTGAGTAAGAATATTTGTTTAAAAATATCCATCATGACTTTTAAGCCTTTAATTGCAAATTGCTATTTTGTAAATGTAAAAGTAAGGCATGCTACAATAATCAGTTAATCAAGTGCATGTATTCTGAGGGTGAATTTCTGTAGTAATGTGCATAGGAGGGTGGCATGATATGAACACCTCACCTGGGATGACTTTAATACTTGAGATGACTCATGTAGCTAATATGCTGAATTGTTTGGAAGCTCCATTGGTTACTTGCTTGTCCCTGGGTAGGAGAATTCAAGAGAAAGCCAGAATGGGAACTTTAGTATGGAGAATCCAATATATCCTTTTTCTATATGGCTCAAATTCTTCAGAGTCTACTGACATAGAAATTGAGACAAAAAGAAAAATAAAGAGAAGAAACAAAGAAGTAGCTGTATACTTCCTTCTGATGTTTTCTGACCTGTCCGTAGAAGACCTTTAAGGCCACGTTAGCAACTTACTGCTCATTATGAGAAAGTTTAAAAGACAAGCCCAGATATAAGTGCATGGATACTGCATTCTGCTCTTTGTGAAAGAGGGAAGATTGGTGCTTCCACTTATATTTGAAAAGTAGAGTTTGCCACAAGATGGCTTCCAGTCACAATTTTTAACTACGTCCATGTAAGCTAATAGACTATTCAGAAGACCCAATGTCTAATTTTATATAGGACTAGATTGCAGAACAAGAAATCACAATCCTAATTGGGACCAGATACGGGGGCTTGTTTCAGGTTCAGTTTTTCCTGTGTGGCTGTGTTTTTGTAATTGCTTGTAGATTAAAAAGTTTTCTTAAGTTCAGCAAACCCAACATATAAGGATAAACCAAATATGAAATCATTCTAGGCAGTATCCACATACGAAGCTGAAATGAGAGGGCTACTCCCTGTTCCTGAGAATTGAGGAGTTTATCGGTGGACAGTACTGGCTTCAAAGGACTCTTTGTTTTGTATTGCCCTTGTCATCTTTAGTCGAACCTGACACTTTTCCTTTAATGACAGGCTTCTTATATATCAATTTACAGTCTTTTCTATGAAATGTAGGTCACTTTCACAAATTTCTCTGTGACAAGAAACTTAGTTTTGGGTTTCCTAAGGGAGCAGTGTGCCAGAATCCAAGAAGTTATTAGAAATCAACGCTTCTACAGTAAATGGCTCAGAGGAACACTCTTAACAACCTTAGAGGTCTCTCTGCTTGTTTTAACAAATTCATGACTAACCGCTTCCTATTTTCCAGACAATTTTAGACAGAGATTTTTCATTGCACTACCTTTACTTTGATTATTTATTTGTAGAATATATAATGTTTACTGAAGCAGCATGGGGAGAAAAGCAAAAGGGGCAGGATACCCCAGAAAGAGAGAGAGACAGAGACAGAGAGAGAGACAGAGACAGAGAGACTGAGACAGAGACAGAGGCAGAGACAGAGACAGAGACAGAGAGACAGACACAGAGACAGAGGAAGAGAGAGGAAGAGAGAGTTACCTTGATTTTTTATGAAGCCATCATTTTTCAACAACAGGATGAAGCTAATAGTTTCTTGGTCCCTTTACAATTTTGAATGTCTTTCCCATTTTGAACTGGGTGGAAAAAGGAAACTTCTTTATTTTAATGCATTACCAGTTTGCCTTTTCCAATATTTCCTAGTTTCTCTGAAATTGATGCTTTTAAAATGTCTTTTAAAACTGGTTTTCTCCATCTTATGCCGAAGATAGTTAAATATGTCTTTGTATTTTTGCAATTACCATGGACATATATAGGGAATTCTCCTATTTTATTAGATGTTATTTTATATTTCATATTAGTATAAATAACAATTTTGTCTGACTTTGTTCCACTGTATATGAAGTGTCAACTTTCTTCTATCTTAATCTCCCTGTCGGTCATGTCAAGACATCAGGGGTTTATGCTTGTTGTTGACTCCTGATACAGTGCTGTCTTTTTAGTTAAATAATTTTATATGTTCACATATTGAACTGAATCACATTATTGTTTCTTTCAAATCAAACAAACCCAATGTAGTCTAAAAAAAATCCTGTACTAAATTAGCCGACTATGCTATCTGGAAATTGAACAGGCAGCAAAAAAGGTTTCCTCCCGTTCACCTCAGCAGTTCACTCAGAGCAGAAGAATTGAGTGGAAGGGGAAGGATTATGTGGCTCTGGGATGTAGTTGCTGAAGCATCTTTCACATAAGTGTCAGGTGCAGGAGGTTTAGGGCAGTGTTACACTCAGTTGAACAGCCCTGAGTTCTTCCTGTATATCAGCAGAGGATTGGGAAGGATCTCAGAGTGGCAGCATGATGAAAACAGGTATTTCAGGAAAAAGAGGGAGAAATGGTGACGTTAGTCTGAGAGGCCAATGTAACTTTGCTGTGCCCCCCTCCAGACTGTGGGTCCTAAAGCCAGCACAGATTCCAAGGATGCATCCTTGATGGATGATTAGGAAAGGCACAAGCCAAGAGTCAATAGTAATGAGGATTATAGTCATATTTTAACATAAAATTGTCTAAACCTGGTAAATAGTTAACATGCAACCTAGCTCCAAAGTGACTACTGTGGATTATTTTGGAAAGGTCATGTGCAAATTAGGGTTGTGTGTGATTTCCAGCTTGACTTGTTTTTTTTGTTTTTTTGTTTTTTTGTTTTTTTTAAGATTGACCCTTGTTACATATCCTACAATAGTTTGTGATTTTCCTGCATCAGCTTCTTGAGTACTAGTATTACTTGCTTATGCCATTGCATCCACATATGACACGATTTCACTATGAGATTCTTCTCAATGGTCTTCTGGAATTTCAGTAACTATTTATTAAATTACCTTTCAAATAAGCCACACATCTCATAAAGGAAATACCAAGGGCTGCATTGTACTCTGCTTAATGAACCAGGAATAATTCCACAAAACTAGTGTAAACAAATGTTTCCACATCAAATATCCCCCAAATGGTGTGTCCATTATTAGTGTCGTTACCTAAAGTTTTATAAAAATATTATTTCATGTATATATTTTATTTCTGTCTGCATGTATATATGTGTACTGTGTGTATAGTTGGCTTAAACAAAGATCAGAAAACGTTGTTGGATGCTCTGGAACTTGAGTTACAGATTGTTTTGAACCACTATGTGAAAGGTAGAAATTGAACCCAGCGCCTTAGCAAGAATAGCTGGAACTCTTCCTAGTCCTGGTTGCATCAGTCTAAGGAATGAATAGACAGTATGAAGACAACTGATATGAACTTTAAAGAATAAAGACAAAAGTGAGGTAAATAATCATCCTACTTATTTTGATTCACATGCATCTCAAGCAGTTAGAGAAAAGAAATCCTAATGGCACGGGTAATATGGGGGAAATCATTCTATTTGCCCAAGACATTCATGTGACTGGGACATTCCTAAGCATTCAAATTACCTTGAGCCAGAACTTTGTAAACAATATTGTCAAAGTCCGTCAATCTGGTTTCTGTTTCTTGAGTACAGATATTACATATTTTAAAATGAAATGAACTGTGCTATGGCTGGCATAGTAAATGATCCATTCTCAGAGGCACCAGATATAAATCAACTTCGTCCATCCCAACCTCTGTTCTTGCAATATGTCTGCTCAGTTTTTTCCCCCATGCCCTTGTATAAAACATTGAGCTCTTTATTAACGACATTCTTCTCTTGGGAATTCTATTTATCTCAGGTCACTCACATTTTCACCCTTAGTTTTTATGGTGTGTGTATGTGTGTGTGTGTGTGTGTGTGTGTGTGTGTGTGTGTCTGTTTCTGTGTATGAGTGTCTCTGTGTGTAAATGTTGTGTGTACTTAAATGCATGACTGTGCCATCTCATTAAGCCCTTTCACCTACTTTTTTGACAGAAATATTGATCATAAAATTCTTCCAAAGCTTCCGAATCTTTTCAATGAAGTTGTTTCTTCCTTCCATTAAGATCCTGTACAAATAACTGTTTTAACTTATTTAGGGTTTCTTAAGACTAAATATATATTGACCTTAACTAGATTTTATATTATTTTATCTTAGACCAAATTTCCCTTAGGCTTTAGAATCAAGACCCAACGTAATAAACTGCAGACAATGTATTGATGATAATCTATTATATACTTGAAATTAAACATTAAATTATAAGAGGACTTTTAATGTAACCAGAGATAGAATGCTTGTAATGGATGTAAACTGTGACTTCTTTTTGAGGTGGTGTTATGTTTTATTTTATTTTTTAAGACAGGGTTTCTTTGTGTAGCCTAGGCTGTCCTGGGCTCAATTTGTGGACCAGGCTGACTTTAAACTCACGGAGATCCACTTGTCTTTCCCTCTCCAAATACTGAAATTACCAGCATGCATCATCATACCCGGCTCAGAATGCTGTGACTTGTTAAAGAAAGTTATACAATAGTGCACTATATGTTGATTTGCTTATCATGATATTGTGGAAAATTTTAGATTCATCTAGATAAGATAGGTAGTCTTTTCTTCAAGGTTCCTAAATACATATGAGCTAAACAGAATGTAAAGTTTATATATGCATTTCCTGATTGTTTCATAACTGTTCTAATTACCTGTAGTTTATTATAAATAAATAAAGTCTATATGCATTTGGGAAAAAAGGTATCTGCAAAAAACGCTTCCTTGTGCTTTATTTACTTTGGAAAGGTGTTTTAATATACTTTAATCATGGGCTATATTTTTATATAATTGATGTCCTGGAGAGAGCAGCGATACAAGGCACATGCCTAAACATAGTAAAGGCAATATACAGCAAGCCTATAGTCAACATCAAACTAAATGGAGAGATATTTAAATCAGTTCCTCTGAAATCAGGGACAAGGCTGTCCATGTTCTCTATATCTCTTTAATATAGTACTTAAAGTCTTATCAAGAGCAAGAAGACAACTAAAGGAGATAAAGGGGTACAAATTGGAAAGGAAGAAGTAAAGATATCATTATTCATTATTCATAGATGATATGATAGTACACATGTGTCCCTAAAAATTCTATCAAGGAACTCCTACAGCTGATAAAATCCTTCCGCAAAGTGGCTGCATACAAAATCAAAAAAAAAAAAAAAAAAAAAAAAAAACCAGCAGTACTCCTGTATACGAATGACAAACAGGCTGAGAAAGAAGTTAGGGAAACTTTACTCTTTACTATAGCCACACATAAAATAAAGCATCTTGGTGTAACTCTAACCAAGAAAGTAAAAGATTTGTATGAAAAAAAACTTCAAATCTCTGAAGATTGAATGTTTAAAACATCTTTAGGGAAATCTAAATATTTTTGTTCAAAGGCTGATATAGTATTGTCAATCAGGTCAACAACTGCAGTCAACATTGTGCCATTTCTATTTCTTTCATTCATTCATTCATTCATTCATTCTTTATTTCTTTCATTTTTCTCTTTTGAAACAGGGTTTCTCTGTGTAGCTCTGGCTGTCCTGGAACTTTATCTATAGAACAGAGGGCCTTAAAACAAGAGATCCAATTGCCCTTTCCTTCTGAGTACTTTGATAAAAGGCATGTACCACCATTGCCCAAGTAATGTTACATTTCTTTTTTTTTCTTTTTATTAATTTATTCTTGTTACATCTCAATGGTTACCCCATCCCTTGTATCCTCCCATTCTTCCCTCACTCCCATCTTCCCCTTACTCCCCTCCCATATGACTGTGACTGAAGGGGACTTCCTCCCCCTTTATATGCTCATAGGGTATAAAGTCTCTTCTTGGTAACCTGCTATCCTTCCTCTGAGTGCCACCAGGCCTCCCCATCCAGGGGACATGGTCAAATATGAGGCACCAGAGTACGTGTGAAAGTCATACCCCACTCTCCACTCAACTGTGGAGAATGTCCTGTCCATTGCAAATCAAAACAACTCTGAGATTCCATCTTACACTCATCAGAATGGCTAAGATAAAATTTCAAGCGACATCACATGCTAGCGAGGATGTGGAGAAGGAGGAACACTCTTTCATTGCTGGTGGGAATGCAAACTAGTACAGCCACTTTGGACATCTATCTGGCGCTGTCTCAGAAATCTTGAATAGGGCTTCCTCAAGACCCAGCTATTCTACTCCTGGGAGTATCCCCAGAAGATGCTCCAGCACACAACAAGAAAATTCGCTCAACCATGTTCATAGCAGCCTTATTCATAATAGCCAGAACATGGAAACAGCCTAAATGTCCCTCAGTAGAAGAATGGATAAAGAAACTGGTACATTTATACTATGGAATACTACTCAGCTATTAATGTTACATTTCTTAAAGAGCACACACACACATACTCTCTCTCTCTCTCTCTCTCTCTCTCTCTCTCTCTCTCTGTCTATCTATCTATTTTTTTATCTGTCTTCTATCATTTATCTATCTATTTTTAAAATTATGTTTGTGAGTGTAGGAGTGTATATGCATGATTTCAAGTATCTATGTAGACAAGATGCTTCTGGATGCCATGGGGCTGAAGTTATAAGCAATCGTGACTTGCCTAGTGTAGTTTCTGAGAAAAAAAAAAAAACTGTGACTCTCTCCAAGAACAATATGTGCACTTAACTAGAGCAATCTTCTCAGTTCAAAATGTTCAATTTCCACTCTCTTGCCAATTAAAGAATTGAACATTTACATTAAAATGTCAATTCAGTTTTGAGTCTCAACCTTCATCTTCTCACATTCACTCTGAAGGAGAATGACATTTCAAGGACTCTAAATGATTTATGACTGTGCTTGATAGCTAGGATTTATGACTGTACATGAAAGCGAGGTTTTAAATAATAGTACATAACAAATAACTATTGTTCCTGCAGTTTGTGAAATGACCTCACCTAACAGAATTTTAAAACATTTTCTTGGTATTTTTATATTTGTTTGGGAAATTTTATTTGAAATCAGTAGGATAGATCATTAATTTGGTGGTTTTACCATTAAAGCACAACTATGTTCAGCAGTAATAAAATTATTGTACATTTTATTGAGCACTTAATATACACAAATCTCTTTGCTAAACACATTATCTATAGCACATAAATCAATACTTAGTTCTTATACTCATTTCCAAGAAAACAAACAAGGCAATTAGTGATTAACATTATAATGTAAATTAGCCTAGTTCCCATAACTAGAAATGGCTAATAGTTGAGAAGTTATTCATTTAAAATTTGTAACTCAAAATTAGTGTAATAAAAATTGCATTCTCCCTGGGATTAGCTGCTGGACTCCAGGTGGAGAACTGAGAGTGGTATGGAATAATGGGGGATGGAAGGAACCAGAGGGTTATGGAGCCCCACAATGTGACCATCAAGTCCTGTAGATATGGACCCAGTGGCGCCTGTACAAACTGTTGCACCAACCAAGGACAATGCATGCAGTAAACCTAGGGCCCCTGGTCAGATCTAGCCAATGGACAGCTCATTCTTCACAGTTGTGGGGAGAGCAGGGACTGCCTTCCTCATGAATTCTTGTCCTCCCCCCCCCATTTGTTCATTTCCTCTTTTTAGGGAGGCCCTGTGGGCACATAGAGGAAGATGAAGCAAGCTATCTAGATAAATAATGATATGTTGTGGTCATATGGTGGGGGAAGAGGTCCACTCTATCAAAGACCTAGGGGAGGGAAAGAGGGCAGAAGAGGGAGGGAGGGTAAGAACAGGAAAATAGAAGGGAAGGGATAACAATAGCGGTGTAATCTGAATAAATTATAATAAATTAACATTTAAAATTCATTATTTTCTCATATTTCTAAATAACCCTCAATCTGTAAATAAAGCAAATGTAGGAATTTCACCCCTAAAAACTATTGGCTTGATGAATGTTAAAATAACTCATCCAAGACAATTCTCTATAGCATTTTAAACAATTCTTCCATGTCTTCCATCCCCTTTTCTATGAATATCTACTCTTATCATTAAGTATTTAAATAATTTTTTACACTTTTCAGAAGTTAACTTTTATATCACAATATTTAAATGACTTTGTATTTTATTTTCATTCTTAAAATATTTATGAGTTTGATCTTAAAGGTATACATCTATAGATTTTATTGATACTGGCAAGTATTCTCTTGTGAGATGGAATTGTTACAATATTTAAATCCATATTCTATTAAATTATTTTAAATTATTTTTGAAATTATAGAATAATCTAATCATCACACAGTATAATGTTACTCAAATTTTATCCTGAATTTTGTTGGCGAATTGAGGAGTTCCATAATTATTACTTATTGTGTATGCCACTTTGTGATATGTGTATTCTCTGATCTGCTAAGCAATTATTCTGAAATTTGTTTTCTTAGCATTTTTTGTAAAGATTGTTAATGTAAGAAAGGCACACTTTTTGTCTTGATTGTGTCTCACTAGTGCATTTACCTCTTTAATAATTATATGTTTTCTTATTAAAAAACCATTAGTGATATATTTAGGATAGTTTTACAGTTACAGATGAAACAGGAAATATGTAGAATTTACATAGACATATTTTCCCAGACATATATATACCTTAATATTAATACTTTACACTTTTATCAATATATTATCCTATATTAATATAGTCAATCACTAAACTGAGATTTATAAACTATTATTAAGTAAAGTTCGTAGCATATCAGAGTATACTCTTTTTGTTCTGTGAGTCCATTCATTTTTATTAAATATAATATACTATATATATGGCAGATTGAAGTCATGAATGATGAAAGAGTTTATCCAAGACCGAACAGAGTAAAAAACAAATCAAAATTTTAAAAAACCCAAAAATATTAAATACAAAATAAAAACTTATTGATTCTCCTTTTTTACTCCAAGGAAATAGGGTGGGCAATAGCAGATTGGCTACAGCAAGAGAGTTGTCTGTGGTTATTCTATCAAAGAAGTTCTCCCTTTCTGGTCTCATTACTGCTTTGCGAATAAGAACAATTCTGAATTGTTTATGTGTGCCTCTTTTAAGGGCTACATTTATATAGCAATAGCTCTGTGCTGAATTTGATTGTTGTGAAGCATATTATTCCTAGAGTGCTTCAGTCTCACATTGTTGCCTCACATTTCTCTCACACAGGGAAGCAAGATTATTCTTAGGTATTAGGGGGAGATGTGTTTTTTAGGGACCTCTTCAAGTGTAGCACTGCCCCTACCTACAATTTCTGGTCTATCAGGGGGTTGCAGGGCACAGTCATGACTGGGAAATAGACATAGACTCATCAGGAGTCTTGTTCTATGGGACCTAAAAATAAAAAATTGTCTGTAGATATGAGCTGGGAGAAATATTGAAGCATAATTTAGACCTGAAACCCTTGGAGCCTACTAAAGAGCAGTTTTGTTTTTTGATTTTTGTTTTTTTTTTGTTTTTGTTTTTTTTTTCATCTCGGTTAATAAATTCAGGGTCAAAAATAAGGGACAGACTGATGTTCATAATTGGTCTCAGAAAGGTGATCAACCATGATAGCACAGCACAGACAGTTGTTTGAAAATTTCACCAGCCTAACTCTTTTAGAGAGATTCCTTAGTACTTGTCCAGATGTGCTGATAAAAAAGCAAAAGGCTCCCCAGAACACGGTAGGGATTTAACTTTGAGCAGCTGTTAGCATGCTAGGGCCCACCACCAAAACTGGAGTATAGCCACTTCTAGTAAAATTCACCGTTCTTCTGTTACTGAAAGTTCTTTTGCTAATAGTAGAAACTGGTTTGTGAATTTCATGGAATCCCTAAGAGAATAAAGGAGTTTACAGGAATTGTGGTGAGATGGACTGTGAGAATTTGAGACCATTGAAATTATCTGTTACCTCAGTCAAGCTGAAATATAACAGTGCTGCACTGTCAGGAGAGACCTGATTAACTTCTGTTTGAGATAATAACTATTTTTTAAGCATTCCTCATTTTAAACATGTTAACTTGGAACTATGACAACTATTATCTGACTCTCTATATTGGGTTGCCTATGTAAAGTGTGTTTTGGGGCAACGTCATCACAGGAAGGACTTCTCTATGCTTAAAGGTACAAGTCTCATTAGCCATCACTTGATCAGTGACCAAATGTGGGCCTTTTTATAATGGGTTAAAACAGAAAGGCAAAACAATACATATATATCAAGCAAGGCTAACAGGGAGATAATTGATCAAAAAAGAACAAATCAGGTTTAAAATACTCAAGCTGGACTTCTGTCTTGGCAAGATCACACAGGATGAAGAGGGCACAGATTTAGATATTAAACAACTCCTGGTTGGTTTACTCCTAGAAACAATGTAGGCTTCTTCCCACAACAGAGGACATTTATTCATAAAGGTATTTCACACATGGGTGTATGAAAAGAAGACGGCATGAGAAATAAGAAAGAATAGACAATAATTAGTTGGATAATTTCATTTAAAAAGATTGTCAAAAACTGGTCTCTTACTCTCTCTGTCTCTGTCTCTGTCTCTGTCTCTGTCTCTGTCTCTCTCTCTCTCTCTCTCTCTCTCTCTCTCTCTCTCACACACACACACATGCAAGCACACATGTATGTATGAGTATATGTGTGTTATCTAATGATTTAAAAAATAGTATCTAAGAGTGGTTCCCTCCTATCCTAAGAAAATTTCCCATAGCTAGATAGAATTATAATGGAATATGAGATTTTTATTTTTGAGTCTGAGATCAAATTGACCCAAATTATTTCTATCACATCCTAAAATGTGAATCTGAATGAATAGAAAATGCCATTCCTGTAGTGCCACAGAATCAGTGAGCCTAATTCCTAAGGAATCATGCATGTGGAAGGAAAAATGTCAAGGTAGCATCAAGGAACTTGAGACAATACTAGTAAAAACAGGCATCCAAATTTCCTGTTGCTAGGGTTCAATGCAGGAAAAAAAGACCTTAATCCATGAAACCTGTGCTAATGAAGGCACAGAAAAAAGACTATTTACTATTTACCCACCTGATAGGACATAGACATATACACACAAAATGAGAGTCTTAGAAAGACCATTCTGAAGAAAAAGAATAACTCCAAAGCATAAAAATTATCTGGTCTCACATGTGCATATTTCCCAGGAGAATCTGTTTACTCATGGTGCACTGTGTGTTATGAACAAAGATGAAGACAAGAGACAGAAAACATCCTTACTTATCCTGTGTAGTGATTATTTCAACACCTCCAAAGAGGTTTCTAGTCAGGGATATCAGTCTCCAATAGGAAAGAATCCTTCAACTTCAATCTTTAATAGACAAGCCAGACTCTCCAATACTGTAGCACTTTTGCACGGATGAAAGAGACACAAGAGTAGCCCTAACTAAGAATGTAAATGCTGTTTTTATTTCCTCAGTGAGGTGATGAGAGTCATTTCTAAGCCTTTATAACTCTGAACTCTCACTGTCTAATTATACATAGCTGTTTTGGTCTTAACTACTCTCCAGGCTGCTTGATTCAAACTGGCGTCTGCCTGGACTCAAACGTATTATGACAGTGTTTTAATCGTCTAGCTCCTCATTCTCTGTCTCATTTTGTCTTCACCTGTGTTTAGCTTGCTCTTTCTGCAACATGTCTTTGTAAACTCTCTCTGTAAGAAACTCTCAGTTAAAAAGAAAGCCCTTTCTTTCTTCCAGTGCTGCTATTGTTTCTCTTTCCTATGGAGGAGAGGTTTGGGCGTATCCTATCTCTGACTCCTGTCATCAACCTTTTTCATCACTTTGTCTGCCCCTCAACTAGAAGTCACTTTCAATCATGGTGGCTTCTTTCTATAAACTAACTTCACTTTCCTTGCTTTGCATTAAAGATGTGTACTAAGTATTCCAACCAAATCATACTGTGTAATTCAGAGCATGTCTATATTCCAGCTGAATGACATACACACAGAAGGTCTTTGAAAGTGAACCTTTGTTAGAAAAGCCATAGTGCCAGGTTAAAATTCCTTTACATCTTTCTCCTTTATGTTTAAAATAAAAGTTTCCCTGGTCAAAAGTGAGTCCAGGACAGCCAAGGCTACACATAGAAACCCTGTCTCATAAAACAAAACAAAAGATCAAAGTTGCACACAGTTTACTTATTACAATAGAAGCAATTATCATTCCCATAAATTTAACAGTCCAAATGTCCTAATGAAGATCCATTGATGCAATGATTCTTCATAACTCCAGCATAACTCTAGTCCTTTAGCAAATATCCAATACAGCAGGAAGGTTTCCCAGTCTGCTAGTCTGATAAACAATATGTCCCTTTTTCAGTCAGTTTGTTGAGCTGTCCACATGCAGACAGAATTACTTTTCTACATTAACAGCATTGATCTTTTCTATGTCTCTTTGTTCACTGAGTCATGAATTTCATGTGAAAGCTCATTATTTTTCCGAAAGGATCTTTATCATTTTTTGTGGAATTCATTTTTATTCCCTGTTGAAGTATAGACAAAAACTTCTTCCCCAACATAACACATTTCCTGACTTACATTCCAATGTTAAAAACATGTTTAAACTATATAGGTTGATCTAATTCGATTTCGTTTTCTCTAGCTTCTCTGTGGATTACTGACAGAAAATACTTGGCTCACATTTTATGTCACTGGGGTAAGAGTGAATATCCTTAAGGAGTTTCTATATTTAAATAATTATTTCATAAGGAGTTTCCCATTGTTAAGTGATTACCTCAAGTATCTCATGCTGATCTGCCTTCATTAGTCTAACACCTAGATGTACTATGGATTCTTGCATACATTGTTATTAGCCAATGTGTACCATTAGGACACAATCTTGTTTTTTACAGGATTTCAAGATGTTTATTTTGTGAAGTTTTACCCTTTTCTGGCATTTGTTTCTGGATAACCAGGAAAGCTACTGCAGATACTCATCATTTCTCAATTTCCTTAAGAAGTGGCACTGTAGGTTTAATGGGATGTCTATCTTGATCCTCAATTTCATTAGGTTCCATAAGCTCACAATGAAGCACGCCTTGTTGTCCTCTGTTAAGGCTTTGTACTATTGGAGCTAAATTTTCTTGTTATACAACGTTGTTTGCAGTTGTACAGTCATTTCCCAATCTTTTAATAGAAGAACTATATAAAGATTGTAAGTGACAGTAAGTAGGAGTTTATTCTGTTGGTCATAGCTGCAATAAGTATTGAGATGGATTTTTTAAGTAATATTTTATTCCATCACTTCTTACCCTTGCCTTTAAGGCATCTGAAATGGAGTTTCCCATCTTAATAATGCAAGAAAAGTCTGCCTATATAATTAAACTTACCTTTAAGTGGTGGCTTACTGTGATTCACTGGCCCAGCCGCTCTTGTAGCTGCAAAGACTCCAAAGTATCTTTGGCCTTCCAATTGAATCTGAAGAACTGATACTTCCTCTGGGGATGATCGCAGGTAAATTTCTCCTCTTTGCCTTTCTGTCAGATGTCTCTTGCCCTCTACAATGTTTTTATAAGATGTCCTGTACTTTCTGTAATGTTTATGGGCTTTCTCCTCTCCAATTAGATAAGATTTTCTTTCCAACCATGTTGGGCACCAAATGTAAATGACTGTGTAAAACTGTTCTGGAGATCAATTCTTAGTAAACCATCTTTTCTCTCTCCCTGGGCTGCTATTAAGTAGCCTCTCTTGTCCCATCCTTTTTAGAAGTGAGTATATCTATCTGTCAAATATTTCTCTGATTTGTCACTTTGTGTGCCATTTAATATACATCACTTTCAAACATTGCTGCTTGCTTCTATAATTGTTTTTCATTAAAGTTGTGTACTAAGGACATGTCAGTATTCCAACCAGATCATACTACAATCCAGAGTATGTCTGCATATTAGTTTGATCATATAAATTTACAAGTTCTTTGAATGTGATCCCTCGTCAGATCAACCATGTTGCTAGGTTAAAATTCCTTTACATAGAAAACTTAAATCATCCTGAATTCAGTAGAGTCCTCTGAGGATTTCAACATAGAAAGAAAAAAATGATTAAATTCTAGTAGATGATGAGACATGGAGATTTTATAATCTCATTTGAATGTTATCCTAGGCAAAATCTGCTATGTTGATTTTGAGCCTATATATGGCTCATTAAGGAATCTGATTTGGGAAACATCAAAAAGGAAAGTTGACTTTCACTGAGCCTAGAGTTTCTAATGAGAGGGAAGGAGGGAGGGAGGGAGGGAAAGAGGTAGGTAGGGAGAGAGAGAGAGAGAGAGAGAGAGAGAGAGAGAGAGAGAGAGAGAGAGAGAGAGAGAGAGAGTCAGTCATAAATAGAATGGAAATGTTGAAGTTCCAGCCTGAAAAGGACCACTGAATTCAAACCTTTGAATATACATGTAGTAACAAAAATACACCGAAAAGTTAAGAACAGTTTGTTGAGTAAACTACAAGAAAGAAATGTCAAAGCAAGGCATGGTTGTATATCATTCTATTCCAAACACTTGGGAAGCACCGTCAGCCAGATCTCTGTGAGTTCAAGGTTAACCTTATCTATGTAGTGGCTTCTAGGTCAGTCAATCGTACAATGTTAGACCCTGTCTCAAGAAAAAGAAGGAAGAAAAAGAGAAAGAAAAAGAGTAGTTAAAACATAGTAGAACTGTGTGTGGTAAGAGACTAGTCTCTCTTGTTTATCTGTATTTTTCCCTCTTTTCAGGTTTGGTCATTTCCATAAAAATGATGCCAATTCTGATGGGCCGATATTTGGCTTCTGATAGAGGGGAAGCAATGAGCCCCAAACATTTATAAATTTGAATATACTAAATTATTCCATTTCTACAGACCTCCTTGACTTGCTTGTTTTCAACAATACACTTCCCTGTGCTCTACATGTATGTCCTTTTCTATTAACCTCCCACGTAAATCCTTCACAATCACTGGTTTTGTAAACTATTTCTGATTATTAATATTATCAACATTATCTGAGAATCTCATAAAAGATTTTCCATATGAGTTATTTTGGTGAGTAGTTCCAATATAAAAGTAAGCGCCAATATTCTAGGTTTTGGGTTTCAGGACAAAGCAAACTAAGCGCAATCAGTTATCTCAATGTTGCATATAAGTCTATTCCATTTAAGCAGTGAATGTGGACTCAGATTCCTGTGGCTGTGGTGCCCTTGTCAATATGGACCATAGCCTCATTCTATAATCCAGGATAAAATCATTCTTTCTGAAAGATAACATTTGTGAGAGTAAGATAACCAATAAGCCTATGAAAGCAATATGAAAGATAACTATTAAGGATAAAGTATCGCAGTCATTCAAAGATTTATTTCTCTATGTTCTATGACAATAAGAAGGCTAACCAAGAGCTATGGCAATAGCCTATAATATTGGGGATCTGTAGGATTTCTCTGAAAAGGAATTCCACTATAAATAACTCATTTCTGACATTAGGATTACTATTTATTAGCTTTGAGTATCTAGTAAGGTTCTGTTGTTATAGGCTAGGCAACTTAATGTTATTTTTACATATATTTATGTTTTTATTGCTTTTACAGTATTAGTTTTACATATGACATAGTGAGAAGAGCTTTAGTGGTGTTTGTCCTTCTCCAATTTACCTCCTCTACCCACTGATTCTATCCATGACACAAAGACATGGGGGAAAAATAATAGAGAAGAAAGAGTGATTGTCTTTTAGATTTGTAAAACACTGAAAAGTTAATGCAAGATGACTTGATGTCATTGCATTTCCACAAACAATGACTGAAAATTTTCATATCTTCAACAACTTTTCATACTAATACTATTTTATATTTTCCCATTGGAGTAGATGTCCACCTTAATATTTGTTTAGATTTAAGACCTTTAATTATACATAGTCATATTATTATTTATATGTTTATTTATTATTTGATGAATTCTGCAGCAACTTTTTATGAATGTCTAAAACTGGCACGTTTGTTTTCTCATTATTGAAGACTAAGATTATTTTGCTTGTTTTAGGTGTATTTTGTTGAATCTGTGTTTTATCATAATTTGAGAATGGTGTGTTCTCTTTCTCTTTACTTCCTGAACAACTTCTCTGCTAGATCTTTAATTTTAATAAAGAGTCATAAACTTTCTTGTGATAGATTATTAGATTATGCTTTTTGTGTTGTGCTTGAAAGTTAACCTTCAAATTCAAAGTCACTTGATTTATACCTTGTTATCTCCTAAGATCTCACTATATGCCACGTACATTTTAGATATATTTTTATATCTTAAGCTATTCTTTGTGAGGAATACAAAAACCTGTGTCTATACTGACTTTGATTGCATATGGAATTTAATTGTAATAACACTTCCAAATATTTGGTGACTTGTTCTATGTATCTACTTCTGATTTTCTGCTCTGTAACATCAATTGTCCCATCATTTTTTTCACCAACATCACATGTTCTTAATTATTTGGAGCATCAAAGTAATAGTTCAAAGTCACATAGATATTGGGGGTTGTCTAGTCTTTCTTCAGTGGACTGTTCTTCCCATCGACTGAGGCTATTTGGGGAATTTTCTTTTCTTGCTTGCTTTATTCCTACCTTCTTCCCTCCTTCCTTCCTTTCCTTTTTGATTTAACATTTATTTTAAGTTTGGCAATTTCCTCAGAGCAATTTGCTATACTTTTGTGGTCAACTAACTGTAGCTAATTTTCAGTATTTCTTATATCCTGGGAATTTTGGCAGCGATTGAGTGTTACATTTTGTTGGTTCTAGTGTATTTTGCCATTTTTTCTTCATGATTTTTCTATAACTTAATTTTATTAATTAAGCACTTATAAAATATAAAGAATCTACCAACATAGTAATACATGTGATGATTAATTTTCATTATATTTAAGTGGACTAGGATAAAAATATTAAAATTTTTTCCCTAATTTATACTACAAACTTAATACTTATACTTACATATGTTTCCTGGGTTATTACTTTTTGAAACATTAAAACATTGACCATTTATTTTTGCAACATGAAATCTGCATTGTAGTGATTTTATGATGATCAGAAACCAATTACATGATATTCTTATGGTGCTCATGACTACAAAGTCAGAAAAGGACATATTTGACATTTATGAATTTTCAGTTATTTGTTTTTCAAGGGGAGATTCTGCCTTGCTGGTATTTTTTATTTGTTCTTACTAAATGCAGTTCTATATTGATTAATATATTCAGAGTATGAAAGGTATTGCTAAAAAGTAGTTCCTGTTGCTATTGGAGTTAATTACTTTAATAATAGCTTGCTCAAGGTGTAAATGGGAGAAAAAAAGAGTAGATCTAGCGGCTGGATGCTTTCAAATAAGGCACCTTGTGTTATAGCTGTGTACCATGAAGGAAGGAAGAAAATGAAAGATGGTCATATTCTACCTAAAAAAAGGCAAAGAGACAACATGGAAAACACCCTAGAAGAATACATAGATTTGAGCAGCAGAGTGCAATACAAGAGGTTGTTTGAGAGAAAAAAGAAAAAAAGATTTAGGAAAAATGTAAACAGGTTATATTTGCCAAACAATGAATCGTTTCATAATAACAATACAAACAGACGTTAGGGGCATTCTAGAAAAGGGAATATTTAGAAGAAATAGAAAATTATTATGGTTTTAGGAAGGACAACCAGTTTTTGTAGTCTAAATATTGTTCTTATTTCGAATATTGATTTACTGTCACCAATATTATTAATTAAATTAGACTAATATTCAATAACAAGGTGTTAGCTGGTGCCCGAAAACAAAACTGTGGATGACTTGGTCCTTAAGGAGCATAGTTTCCTGATATATAAAATTAGCTAGCTAGGCCAATTTCCTCAAACCAAAACTCACAGATCATGTGACAGAATTAAAACCTAACTACAATCCATGTCCATTGTGAAAGAAATATAGAAGAAAGCTTTTTAAGACACAACCTAATTTATTAATAATATCAATAACTGTGTCCATGTCTATCTCATAATATATATCCATTTCTTTTGTATCAAGATACTTAAGTATTAATATTACTTTTCATAATTAATGACATGTATTAGAGTGGATGTCATCATAGAATAAGGTGCTTTTACTTTGAGAAAATAACTTGTATATATCTAGTAAATTATTTCAACTTTGCTTACTTAAATTTTGAAGATATTGAGGACTGAACCACTGGCCTATGGGGCAAACACTCTAACCTTGACCCATATTCTTAATACTGATCTCATGTTTAAGCACATATTTACCCATTTCAGCTAGTTTAGGAAATAGATTTATTTCCATATATTTATTTATTTACCACCATATTCATAACAGCTATGACTGCTTACAATGGGTTTACACAAATCTGAGCCTTTCAGCATTCAACCCTTGACCAAGGAAGGAACACATGGTATCCTAGTCCCCTTGCTGAACTATTGGACAATCATGGGTTCTGGAAGAGGAACAGTCATTAATTTGTGTGCTGCTGAGGACCTCACTAGGCTCTGATGAATTGTTTCAATAATTGTCAACACACTATTCTGGATGAACTCAGCAGTTCTAATAATAACAGCAATAAATCATAACTGTTGAAAGAGAAACTGTAAAGAGAAGGGGGATGTAATAGGGTGGGAGGAACAGAAGAGGGTATTATAATAATCAGAATGCATCTTAAACATTTATGAAATTATCAAAGCACAATTCTCATGCTTTTTAAAGAAAATTTTAAAATAAATGGGGTCTCTGATCTTACAATTGTAACTGTACAAATTTTCCTGAATTGATATTGCTTTATTAATCCTTAAATTTTTCTTAACAGCATTTCATTAATTGTTATTTTATTTCATAATTATACTTTGAAAAGCTGTTATAAAATATCCTCAATGCTTTTGACTTTAGTTTGAGTATTACTGCCTTCACACACTACAAATTATATATGCTTTTTAATATCATAAACATGATTTGTTCAAAAATATTGTTATCTCAATGTTTATATAGTATATTGTTTTATATTAGGGGTTCATTTCAAACAAAGTTTGAAAATTTGATGACTCGTTCTTTATGGTATCTGAAGTTACTAAGCAAGCTACCAAGGTAGAAAAAATATTATTATTCCTACCCAGCTGTAAAACCTACAAAATATGAAACTGACCAATGGTATGAGACATCCTCAGTAGTACTTTTTCCTTGAGGCCAACCAACAGCTGCATAATTAGACTTATGAGCCACTCAATAGAATTGAGTTTATGCCTCATAAAATAGCATAGAAGACAACCAACTACTGCCAGATTAATAAACCAGTGTAAGGTCTAACTATATTCTAACTGTACACTCTTAATATACATAGAGAAGTATAACTCTAATGCTATCTCAAAGAAATTTCCTTTTAGCCAAGAGCCACAAATTGTAAAATTACAGAAATAAGTTATTATGGGTGATCTTACTCAAATGCTACATAAACATTGCATAATTCCTATACCTTTAACACCATGAATAAGTAGGCAGAAATATTGTAAAATAAGAGGAATGCTGCTGGATAATATTTTTAGACATAAGAGGGAATAGAATTCCTGAATATTAACATTATGGATGTATAATAAGAGATACATAA